>NC_060243.1:23770177-24073207 GCF_021155785.1 Neodiprion fabricii
CTTCACTATTTCATTCAATTTTATTTTCACCGATACAGGTTTTCTCGCGTAAATTCAGGGAATGGATAGACATGGAAATGGGACATGGCATCGAATCGCGAGTTAGACAGTTCAGAGTTTGACTTGAATCGCTTAATAGCTGCGGAATAAAAAACGTAATTAAGAGAAATGCTGATAATCGACATTCTGAAACATCGCTCAGTTTGAGCTCAATTTTCAACTATCGCGGATTCACGATAGTAAATTGTTGATTCCGGACTCACGGTTTTTGGCACGATAGGTCTGGTTGAAAATAATTCGTGACATAAAAAAAAAAAAAAAAAACCAAAAACTGGGTGAAGTTGTATCGGCTTAGCGAAAGTGAGTTTCTACATCTAGAGACACAGAGTTCACATCGTTCGCTCTCCACTAAATCAAGGACGTTCGACTATACGGCAATGAAATTTTCAGGACACCGCGCGCTAACAAATGGCCTTGCTTTTTATCGGCCTTGGGAATTGAGGGGGCTGTTTTGCGAGAGGGCAATCCAACGGATCGGAGAGGGTTAAAAGAAACAGCAGGAATGCCGCGGGATCCCGGATTCCGGGATTTTGGGATTTGGGGACTCCGGGGACGCCGGGGATGCCGTGACCTGCGGCACGGACCTTTGGGAAAATGGTAAGCAGAGGAATAGAATACCGCCGATAAGATTAGCGAATAGTGTGCATCGTTATTTCCGCAGCGTTTCACACTCTTTTGTATGCCGATATTTCAGATTTTTTTCTATCAGGAACATTTCGAAAATGGTGAACTGATCTTTTTTCTTCTGGCTTTCTCAAATTTATACGTTACTCGATTGCAGGAAATGAAGATAAAATTTTAGATACACTGAGAGAAATTTTTAGTTCCAGCTACCGCTCGGTCCTTAACTATTTTCATTTTTTTACCATAATCGAAACATATAGTTCTAGGTAGAAAATGAAAATTAGTTTTCTAGCTGTTACCGGTAAGTTTAATATCCGTTGCTATTCTTCTTCATTACGATCACCGTTACTATATTTTCTTGCAACTATTGCGAAAATTTAATGCTCGTGCATCGATAAATTGACGTTAAAGCATTGTTTAACTAAAAAAGTAGAGTAAACCTCAGAAACTGATTTTGCGATGCAATCACCAAAAAAGGATCGACGATAGCGCAAAATGGTTACGTGTACCTCGTTTTTCGTAATCCCAACAATATTCAAACAGTTTTTTTTAACGATACTTGTCTTACTCAATTTTTCTAGTCACTGTAACAAATTAAATTTTTCTCAGTGTAGGTTTTCCTTCGGTTTTTAAATTGCGAATGAAAGTGAAAGATAAGTTGAAAAGAGTTTTCTCTTAGCAGTTTTTCAACAAAGTAACAAACAGTTGCGATTGTTCTTAGAAAGTACTAAATTTCATATCAACTTTCATCCATGAATTAACGGGCAACAGTTTTTCAAAGTAAATTTATCACCAAAATTAGGTTTAAACGTTCAACGTTCAAACAAATACTCGATCTTTTTGTATTCGAACTGCAAACTTGGAGAAAACACTGAGCAAGTTATATAATGGCGCGTGTTTCAAAGTTCTACGTGTTTTAAAAATGTCCAGGAACAAGGCAGACTAGTTCGCTTTATAGTTCGCTCAACTTCCACCTAGATGGTTGGGTTGAATGAGAGCCAGAACAATAATTTTCGACAGCCAAGCCGCCTGAAGTTTGAAATTGATATTATTATCAGGTAAGCCACCCAAGTTTCTGACTTCTCGTAAGCTCCGGAACAGCAGGGATAATACGTGCTCAACTCACCCCCTAAACCAAGAAACCTTCAGGTAGCAAAATTCGATGCAAACAAGGCCTATCCATTACTTGTTACAATTTTCACTCTGATCGTACCTAAATTACGTGTAATATATTGCTTGTATTCTCAGCTTTGAATGAAATCTGAGATATTCTGTTTTCGAGGTACAAACGCTCCTGACAAACACTTGAAAAACGCTGTTTTTGCGATTCTGAACTCGTTGTCATCTAAAAGAACGTCAAAGCGATCTTTTCGTTCTTTGCAAATTGTAAATTATAAAGTTATTACCGAAAAATGAAGACTGTTTCAGACAGAATAATATTAGATATACGAAAATCTTACGAGAGATCTTTTTTCTAGAGTATTGAATTTCCTACCATATAGCCGTAGGAAACTTTCTTGATAATACACAGTTTTCTCAAAAAAATTCAAATGCATGCATTTTTCCATATAAAAACCCTATCGCTTGGCGGGGCGTTCAGAGTTATCAAAAAAAAATTCAGGGGCTGAGCCAGATTTTTCTTGCATATAATATGTTGATTACTTTTCGGGGGTGCAAGCGTGAAGAAATTCCGGCATGCCTAAAATAAGAACCACCCTAACCCACACCTATGACCGTCAATATTTGATACGATTCGTTGACGTCAAGTTAGCGTTGGAAATGTTCCCACAAGATTCGTAGACAGTGTTTAAATTTCACGCCGGTTGCATCGATATGATATTCGATAGCATAAATTACTACGGCACGATTATAGGAGGTATTCAGGCTACTCGTTGCCCCTTTAATATACTCATAGGTGTCATTCCGTGTACAGAGTTTTAGGTATTTCTCTGGCTATCCGTTCCAAATAAAAGTTTATTTATTAAGTTTATCGTAATAAAAAAAGATCGCCGCCGTTTTCTCCAACTCTCACTGCCAGAGTCAAACGAAGGACACGATCCCAGCATTGTTACAATAGTATAGTATTTCAAGTGGTAAATTGTGCAGAAGGGAACAGGTACTGGCTATTTGAGAACAAGGGTAACCGGACCGAAGAATCGGATGAGCCAATCGAAGGGACGTAAGCGTCTCTCGAGGGTCAGATCTATCGGTACGAAGGCGAGAGGGGAAAGCAGTTTTTGGATAATTCGGTTGCCGCACGAGGCAAGCATATGTGGGCGAGGGAAAATCCGGGATCAGCAAAGTCGAGGAGCAATGAAGGCGCCCATAGCAGTCTGGGCCGACCTTCGACCTCAGCACCACCTTCGGCAGGGTTGGAATAGTTTGTGAAGTTACGAGGCAGTTAGATGGCATGGCTGCGCGGTACGGCCGTAGCATAATGTCATTAATAACACCTTATTAGCCCGAGGCACTCGAGAATAGATGAGACGCGGGACGCGAGCGGGAAGACAACTTGGTCCAAGAAGCTGCGGTGCACGGGGCCGGTGTGCAAGATGCTTCAGGAATTAGACCTCGCCTATGTCACTGCGGGTAGATTATCTCGTCACTTAATTTATACCCGTAGGCCTCGGGTCTCGGATTTTAGACGACATTGCGAAGCTTCCGATCCACCGTTTGTCGTAATTGTGGATGGAATTGGAAAGGGAACGTGGCGAAAGGCTCACTGGTGTTTGACTAGGAATTCTTTTTCGAAATTTACCGAGAACAATTTTCGCGAAAACAGTCGTATAGTCACGAATAGTAAAATTCAATGTACTCTGAGATATCGGGACACGGTGAAGTCGTCTTGGGATTGATGAGAACATTTTCTGAGGATTGCTTAAGACGCTGGTCGAGATGATCGAGCGAAGCCACAAAATGCCGGAGATGAATAGACTGCCTAAGGCATCGGAGCATAGAATATGAAAAGACATTTGATGAATTACGTGAAGGGAAGAATGAACGAGGAGTATGAATATACGTGGAATATTACGCGGCGTGAATGTAACAAAGGTCCTTTTCTTTGAATTTTGTATTATGTGTGGATAATAATTCTCCTGATCTCCAGAATTTTAGAATAAGCCGGGGAGAAGATCTTCGAAGAGGAAGAAAAAATTCCGCGAAAGAATCCGCGCTGTTTCAGGCTATACCTACTTTTGTTGGTGGTACAAAGTTTTTTGCTCAGGGCGCAAACGTAGCTATAATAACGTCGAAAAAGCTTCACCGAAATTCTGAAAGTTTGCTATGAGAAAGCGGACGAAGAAGAAGAAGAAGAAGAAGAAGAAGAAGAAGGAGCAGTGGAAGGTAAAGAAAAATAAATAAAATGAAATAAAAATTTTAAAGAAATTCCAACGCTCCGTGTACAAAATGAGAGGGTAATTCCTTTCGGCCTGAGGGTGGAGTAATGATACTGAGAGAAGGAGAGCCGAGAGAGAGAGAGAGAAAGAGAGAGAGGTTGCTGACTAAACAGGTTGCCGGGTTGAAAGAAGCTATTTTCTTCTTCAAAGGGTAACGGAATCTCCTAAACTCCCCGCGAACTTGTTCCGACCTCTGTAAAAGTAAAGAGGAAAGAAAGTCGGAGGCTCGTGGTTATTTTCTGTGGTGCAGAGGATATGCACTCATTGAGAGAAATTTTTAGTTCCGGTTACCGCTCGGTCCTTAACTACTTTCATTTTTACCACGATCGAAAAACATAGTTCTAGGTAAAAAATGAAAATTAGTTTTCTAGCTGTTACCGAAAAGTCTAGTATCCGTTACTATTCTTTCTCATTACGATCATCGTTGCTACATTTTCTTGTAACTGTTGCGAAAATTTAATGCTCGTGCAACGATAAATCGACGTTAAAGCCTCGTTTAACTAAAAAAGTAGAGTAAAAAAAAGGATCGACGATGGCGCAAAATGGTCAGGCGTACCTCGTTTTTCGTAATTCCAACAATATTCAAACAGTCTTTTCAACGACGCCTGTTTTACTGAATTTTTCTAGTTACTATAACAAATGAAATTTTTCTCAGTGCTCGCTTCGTGTCCCGATTAATGAAATAATCAAGACCCGCAAACCCGGGGGGATATAAAAAGGGCCGAAGACGTCGCGTGAGTCGGATGTTGAACCGGGAATTTTCATATACCGAGGGGGTACGGCGGCATTCGTTTTTCCCGGCGTTCATCAGAATCCTGGAATTTTATTATTTATACGCCAATAAGGAAGCGGGACTGCTTACGTCCTCGCCGAGCCGCTGATGAAAATCTTTACCAAGTTTACGGCCGGCGTGCAGATGGTGCTGCAGACTTCCCGGCAGCACCTCTTTTAAATAATATCTCCGCGATATAAAGAGAATATTATATCGTCGTAATATCCTCCCACAGTTTTTCACTCTCGCAGCTTCGTGACGCTCGGTCGGATACCTTCACGTGGAACTCGGGAAACCGGGCGCAAGACATTTTCAAAATAATGTCCAGTCGAGGTAACGTCTGGCTCTGCTTTCGGTATTATTCTCTAGCTTCGTAGACGCACGATATTCAGACCCGTTAATCATTCGCCATCGCACGATTTCTAGACACGCTTTATCAGAGTCTCGTCATTATTTTCATCACCTTTACTGATACTGTAAGAAAAGTCTTGGTTTCGGTAGAAAATTACTTGTTCTAATTTCAACGAATCTACGCATCCAACAAACAGGTTTTTAGAAATATGTCGGTCTGTCCATCTGTCCGACAAACTTCAGAAAAAATTTTAATCTCACAGGATTTCACAATCAATTGATGGACATGAAAAATTTCCATGCCCCGTTCAACTTGGAATTACGGTTCTACCGGAAATAAATCGATTTTTAATGTTCTACCGACAAATATGTACTTTTTCTAAATAAGCGATTATATTTTTCCCAGCTTAAATATTTACTTAAAAGAAGAAACAAAATTACAGATATTTTGTTTGCCAACATTTTTTTCCTTTTTCTAATTTTTCTTCAAAAACTTTATCATTTTGCTGCCAAGTTCTATCAGTTTCAGATTTTTCACTCGACCGTTTTCGAAATTATCGCGAAAATTTACCGAACAGACCGACGCTCTTTCCTTTTTACGGTGATGAAAAGTATCGCGCGAAAAACTGTTTTTCCGACTTCCGTTCCTGAAGGTTTTCTGTGTCTCAAACTTTTTCGACTCCTTGGCACAGTAAAATACTTCTTCAGACTGCAAAAATGTGCGTAATTAGAACTGCGAAATGATTACTTTCTCAGCTATTTTTACTTGCAAAGATTCTGCATCAACACTTTGTAATTTCCGCGAGAATATTCCCGGAGAGAACTTTTTTCGTTCTATAGAAAGTCTTACTATCTTTCAGATTTCCGGATGAATAAAGTGGAACTTGATTTCGCTTGTTCGCATATTTTTACCACTTACCCTTTTAAAGTTATTTTTTTTTTCTAAGTTAAAAGGAAATAAAGAATAAATACAGAGAAAATCAATGAAAACACTATCCAAAAATCAAGATCATTATTTGAAAGACTATCTGATAACCTTTATTAATTTTCGTATACCACTTGGTTAATTTTTCTCAAATGAAAAATAATTGAAAGGATTTCCGTAGCCCAAATTTCCTCTTTAAAATCACGTGTTCTCACTAGTTGAAGAAATCCTCGTGAAATTTCCAACTCCTTACTTACAAAAAAAAAAAAAATAAAGGTCCAATCGAGACGTCCAGGTAATCAATGCCGATTTGACAACTCGATCACCAGCTGTAAATACACATGATATTTGTACAGATTTGAAAGACGGGTAAACGAAAGCGTTACACGTGTGTAAAAGCAATGCCGTTTTACTCCCAGCCTAACGTTAAAAATACACGTTTCCGCACTCCCGGATTCTTGCCCCTGGCAAATACAGAGTCATCCCCGGTCTGCTCTCTGACCACGTGCACCAACCCCGTTCAAGATTAATTGAAATTACGCGAGTTGGTAGCTATAGTGAAAGCCAAACCACGGTCAGAAGTCGTCATGTACCATTTTGTCCGTGTGTTACGCTCCGTGTTGAATATGTTAAACAGCAAGTTGCGGTTTCAAAAATATTACAGGATGTAATTCGTTGGGTAGAATTAAACAGCAACGATAGAAACAGGGACGAAGTTGAAGTTCCTACTTTGTAACTGTCTGTTATATGCGCACGTATCTCAATAATTGATAATTGAGTAAAGCTTTTGGGGAATTCGTTAACGATGATTCAAAGCTCGAGTGAATGAATCGGTGAAGTAAACGTTTCATCGTTCGTTGTTTTGACAAAGACGAAAGAAATTTCGTTACGGATAATGGTAATGTTATAAAGAGACAGGGTTTTTTTGGTTCAACTGATTACTCTCATTCGCTTCAGCCAAATATTGTTGTAGCTTTAGAAAAAGTTTGTAAAAATTACTCATGCTACTTGAAGGAATACAAGTGTTGCGAGAAAAAGAACCAAAAGCGAGTTTTGTCTCGGATGATTGTAATATAATAGCGATGAGGATGGTGGATGTATTTTGGCGTAATTAAACGAGACTTAAAACGTACGAATCGTTAAGTGGACGCTCGTAAAATTCAAAGAACTTTGAACGGCAGCTGGGAAGTAGATACAAACATAGCGGCTTATAATTTTGCAGATAAATAAACGGCTGCGTTATTCAGATATGCGTGCTTTGCGTAGTCTGTTCAAAATGAGGCGGATGAACCAATTACAAAACGGTAATTTTAATGAGTCGCCTTCTCACTCAATTAATTGCGTCTTATCGGGTTAATGAGATTGCGGTTCGGTAAACCTTGGGAGTGAAGAAAGCTCTGTGCACCTGTTAGTGCCGCATGTGAATGAAAGGCCCGCATGTCTGAATCCCTCGTCACTTCGAGATGTATGCAAAACCCGTGGCCCACCGTTTTGCGAACTGGCTATGTATGTGCCCGCCTACCTCGTCCACTCGATTTGCTCGCATCTGTCTACCCAACGTCCTAATACATGTCGACAACGTTTATGTCTGCTTCTACACGGTGCTGAAGAATTTTAAAACACAATCACTCAAATCCACAACGAAATTGCTTTTGCGAACTTGATGCGCAGGTGGTATTCAAATTTTCATGATTCAAAGCTCGGAACTAAGCATTGGCAACGTTTAATCGTCACGAGTAATCGGCGTTAGGAAGCTTTCGCACCGAACACGAAACGAAGAATTAAATCAAAGCGAAGGTGTGATATAAATGCTTACGAAACGTGTTTTCTCCTGCAATTTACTTCGATTAGAATCAAACTTTACTCCGATCACGTCCGACGATGTGTTTCAGACTTCGATCGAGGAACGAACATTATCTAATCAACAACGCCAATAACCGATGGTTAAAAATTGTAAGAAAAATTCTTCGAGAAATTGGACGCATTGCAATCGACATTGGGAAGTCACCGTCAGAATTTAAAAAAATTGAGGGTCAGGTTCTTTCTGAGGGTCAAGCTTTCCAAAATTCCTTGGACAATATTCAAGAATATTTATCCATGACTAAAACTGATAAACCATGAAGTATGGCGATTCTCTTACGTCAGCTGGAATCGTGGCTCTCAAGCGTTGGAAATTTGACAGTAAAACCGAGCACCGAGTATATTTAGAGAGGCTGAAAGTTGTACATCCGCGCGGTGCTGTTCGCGATGTGTATACTCCACAGCGTGTTTCGTATGTTCCAGAGACCGCGAAGTCCCGCTGATTGCGAGCGACTTGATGAAGACTGGCGGAATGTGTTCCAATTTGCATATATGCCCTCATTCGCCGTAGTCTGTACACCACTGCGATGTGGCGCGGAGCACCGAGTCCTTCGGCCTGAGTGTGAAAATTATTAAATTTCCCATAATGTTAGCTCAGTCGGCGAGATACAAAATATTGTTAACGTTGTATGAATAAATATGAAGGTAGTCGTGCTCGTTTTCCCGTAAAGCTTTTCGCCAGGTCCTCGAAATTCATCGTCGCAATCTAAAACGACGATTTAATTTTTTTTTTATTTCCTTATCTAATCTGCCTGCCAGTTTTGCGTTCGACGTAACGATGCGGCGTCATGTTTGGACACGATTTGTTTTACACTCCTTCTCAAGAAATACGTAGACGGTAATGCAGGTCATATTACAGCTGCAATCCAACTTGCGAATGAAGGCATGAATAAATGCACGAAGCTCGTTTTATGTGCGTCGTAACTGTGATTTGGATACGTGACGCCTTCTTGGATTAGCCATTTCTGCAACGTTTTGAATGTACCCAGAATTCAAGAGGCAGAATGGTTCATCCGTGATCTCATTGCTTCGTACATTCACGCCTTGGCGGCTGATTGACCAATTCGAAGTTACCTTGAAGTCGTAATTAAAGACACTATATTTCAGAAATTGTTTGAATTGTTTGATTTCGTGACTATTCTTTCCTGAAAATAAACTACCAATCAAAATTTTCATTACTTACGTTGCGTTGAAGCGTTAAATGAAAAGAAAAAATATCGCCAACGTCAACTCCGTGTTTCCATTCGTCGAACAGTTGTCGGATTGCATAACGGTGGATGCGCTTCGTATCTGAGCAAAGGATGATGAACAGTCTGTAAGTCCGCAAATTCTAAAAGAAAGATAAAATCAATCATTTGCTCGATCACGTCTCTTATCTACCCGCATTGACAATGCGGAAAGATTCCGCGATCCGACCGATCAATTCAGCTTAATCGAGCATTAGAATGCGAGGATTTTCAGTTCCGTCAAATTCCGTAACGGCAACTGCGAAAACTTGCCTCTTCGTTAGAATACGTCAGTCTGGAGTAACGATAACATCCTGATCGATCGATTACAGGTATATAAAATTGCAGGCTTTGCAGAGAGCTGAGCGAGACCATTACGTCCGTGTAGTGAGTCAATAAAGTACACTCACCGTGGCTGTTAACTCCGCTGTGCAGTTCACGGTTTATGATTTTGTTTGCTTCGAAACCCTGGACAATCTCGTGGCTCAACGATCCCCGATACTGAAGTTATACCGACTCGTGCAGAGGCAATGAAGTCCCGACGAAAGGTCGAGGCGGTGGTTGGCGAAGGCGAACGTCGCCGATACAGAGCGAAATTTCATCGGATGAGAAGAAGATACAAGTGTTGGTCGGACGGATTGGTTTGATTAATTTTTTTCTTTCTCCGGCTAAACGACCCGCACAGGAGTTCCGTGATGCCTTCGTTCCTTTTCTTTACAGCCATACGTGATTCCCGGGAACTCTTGGAGCAAATGGGTCGGACTTCGTGTTTAATTTTAAGGTCAAGAGAGTTATGACCGATTTTACCGCAGAACTACGCTGTTCGAACATGGACTACTGCTTCATACTCGCCGGGTTATAAAACGGAGCCCCGCGACTATCGCGCTTCCCATACGACATCGTATATCACTGTTTCATGACCATTCTATCCACGAACAGCTTTCTTCACTCGCCAATATAAGCGCTCCTCTGGGATTTCCGCTCATTTTCTCCTCGCTGAACATTTCCCCTCCATTGTTCGTCGGTGTGATAGGCACTAATCGTCTTGATGCCAATGGTGTTCGAGATTTCGCTATGGTGATGTTTGTACTGAATATTGAGTCCAGTCGAAAGATGGGAATACAAAGAAAGAAGAAAAACGGAGGAGACAATTTCAAGTATTGTTGCGATTTTTCCTCACTACGTTTATACAATTTGGTTTTGGGGTATCGGCTGTTTTTTTTTTTTTTCTTCTTTCTATTTCTGAAAGAACAGAGCTACAAATAACGTATTTTACCACTCATGGATGAAGAAATCTTGAATATAAATTAAAATAATCATCTGAGGTTTGTGTTCATAACTTTGTCATGGCGTTACATGTTTTCAAAAACTATACATATCAGAAAATAAAATATGACACCCACAAAAAAAGTTCTTCATCGTTAATTTTTATCCAAAATCTGTGCGAATCAATCATAACACACAAGTCCCTAAATTATTTTGCCTCAAATTTATACACTGCGCGGTTTTTCAAGTTTGACAATTTATCGGTAAATTTGATAAAGGATGATCAGAAATTCAAAAATCATGAGTAATAGTACATGTTTCACTAAACAGTTACTGGTTGCGAATTCACTACACGGTTATGGATATATGTTGATGATATGCAGTGCAGTGTTTTATTCATACAATATAATATGTAATTCTGAAATTCCTAAATAAAATCTTCTAGCTACAAGGAAATCGTTTAATCTTGGTGGTAGAAAATTGAACACCGTATCGCGTGACACGCTACCTATCATAATGTTTTCACGTAACTATTACAGGGTCAAAACACAGTAATTTCTGGATGAAAAATGTCGGTGACTTGTGTGTATTATTACTTGTACAGCCCACTCTGGGATTTGTAGACGAATTTCGATGTTGGAAAAGTCACGTGAGGTAGAAACTTGAGAAGAACGTGTATCGGTGCTTTTTCTTTCGAGCTTTTTCCACTCTCAAGCGTTACGATGTCCTTTCCGCCATGGGTCGAAGAGATTTTTCTACTCCCGATGCCGCGGGAATGAAGAAAACTAACTAAACAAAAGCTCGGGAAGACCATTAGAGGGTCGAGAGCTATCAGCGGAGGAAAGTGGGCCAACGAGAATAGATTGGGTTTCGATAAGCGCCCGGTGTTCACGAGGTGCATGTCGGGAGGGTCGGGTCCAAGGGTGGTCAAAGGGTGGCCCGTGCAGAGACGACGGGAAGGCAATGTAGCAGCCGAGCTGGAGCAGACCTGGAGTTGGCCAAATATATGGGAGGGTCGTGGTTACGCGGCTCCGAGCTTGCATGCCGAAGGTGTACGGTTATGGGAGGTGAAACGTGACGGGGTTGCCATACGCGCAAATTTTCCGTATATAAGGCATGTAGGTACATGCATGTGTATCCGTCATTGACTGTACGCAGCGGGGGAGGATATTCGCTTCTCATTTCTTTTCCTCAGACTTTTTCTCTTATCGCCCCTGGCGCTCTTCTTTTTCTCTCACACGTCTCCTCTCCCTCCCGCCCTCACTCACTTTCTCTCTCTCTCTCTCTCTCTCTCTCTCTCTCTCTCTCTCTCTCTCTCTCTCTGTATCTATCTATTTATGCACTGTTATTTTATTCCTACCGTTGGTTCTTTAAATTATAAACCATCATCATTTTCAACGATTATCAACTCTAATTTGTATACCTATCATTAGTTAGCTATCTATTTACTTTATCTTTCTGGTCGGTGGTCAGTAACATATCCTTTTTATTGTCTTATACTTTTGCTATGTTATACCACCATCACTGGATCTATTGTACAATCCGGTTCTTGTATTTTATGTCTCTACCCATGTATCAGAATTACCTGCATCGATCTTTGAAGCTTCTCCATCGATCGCCTTCTTGTTTGCCTTAAAGCCCAAGCGGATCATGGCATAATAAACTCGATCTATCTATCTATCTATCTATATCTCTCTCTCTCTCTCTCTCGCTCTCTCTGTCTCGGTTCTCAAGTATGAGATCTCGGGATTTAGACACCGCGACGTAGTCTAACAATTGCTTGTACGGAATGGAATACTTGTATGTGATGATGGAATTGATGCTCAGAGATCAGCGCGGCGAAGCTTGGTTTATTTAATCTTCCGTGCGTGAGACACGTGTTCTTAATATCCGGACGGTGGATGGATGTAATACAAAAAAGGGATGTGCAGCAAATTTGTACTGAAAACATGGAACGTACCGCACTCTGTACTTTTGGGAAATTCATTTGATTCTTCGAAATTTGCTCAAGTTGCGCGAAATGAGATTATGAAAACGATTGGGCTATTTGATGATAATGGAAAATTTTCTGTTTATCATAAATAAACAAATGGAAAAAATCTACTAGTCGAAAAGGCGAGGCGTTTACCAATATTTCATACGAAAACGGACGAAGGTAAATCTGTAGATCTCAATTTGTGGAGATTCAGTGAAAACTCAAGTTTTCATTCAGTGAATGGTTACCAGATGTGATAAAATTTCATCTTTTCCACACAGAGAGAAACGAGAAGTTCCAAAATTAGGACTAAATAGGTTATTACAAATATTATTTCATAAAGTTAGTTTTAAATAAATTTATTCGCTTGGTATGAAATTTACGGTCCATTAGACGAGTTAGTTTCGTTTGGGCCAGTTAAAAATTGTACATTTTTCGTCAGCATTCGGTACATATCGCGAATTTGATGGGTTAAGGTGAGAAACCGTACGTCTTCAGAATTCAGAATGCTGTATATTGTTCGTGAGAGTTAAATTTATATGCGAAGCAACAAGACGAAGCAATTTTCAATTACATATGGAGGTTTTCGGCTAATCAAGCAATTATACACAGTTGGAACTTTATATATGCTACATGAGCAGTTGAATATTTATAACGTTTCCCGTTGTTCTCCGTACCTAATTTACCTCCGGAATGTTTATTTAGCCCCTCTTCTTGATTTCAATGTTTGTTAATTCCAATTTATTCTTCCAACTCTACTCTATACAACTGGTGATTTATCTGAATAATAACGTTTTCGAGCCAAGTATATATACAGGGTGTATCCGAGTAAGCACCGCAGCATGCAGGGTTGCCTACCACCGAGGAAAACAAATAACGGTAAAACAGACCTACCGAGTCATAATCACTTCAGTCGAGTCAAGTAGTATAATCAATATTACGTGACTCCGGAACGCGATCACTGACCGCTTCGGCATGGGTGATAAAA
This sequence comes from Neodiprion fabricii, assembly GCF_021155785.1. Classification (NCBI taxonomy): domain Eukaryota; kingdom Metazoa; phylum Arthropoda; class Insecta; order Hymenoptera; family Diprionidae; genus Neodiprion; species Neodiprion fabricii. Next base: position 23,783,620 of record NC_060243.1, read on the forward strand.
AAAGAAACAACCGCCAACACGGAAAGTTCCAGCTCACTCGTGAGTACTTCGTGCTACCTACCGATAACTCGGTAGGTCTATATTACCGATATTTGTTCTCCTCGGCGATAGGCAGCCCAATTATACCGCGGCGTTCACTCGGAAACACCCTGTATGCGATTTCGCAGGTGATTTCAGAGGTGGTTTGGACCGAGCCTGACAAACAGGTATTTAGGATACGGTGTAACGAATTTAGATAGTTGTTATATCTGTCGAAACTATGAAATTGAATGCCGCGAATTTGCATGCTAATCCGAGCACCGCATCCGGGAGCAGCAACGGCAGCTAGCTGCGAGTCGACGATGTGTCTAAGTTCTAATTCAATGAAGACGGCAGCGTTGCTGGGCGTAACCGTAACTCACTTAACTCGCACTGCTGTAACAACATCAGCTAAATCTACATGATTAATCTTGTATATCGGGTCTCGGAAAACCTCTGTGAAAATTACTCCGGAAGGTGCAACCTTTTTGAAGTGATAGAGAGAGAGAGAGAGAGCAAAAAAGAAAAACGTAAACAAATCTCCCGATCCCTCGTCAATGACCCAACTTCCCTGAATCCGAAAACTTTTCGGCCCCCTGCAATCGCTCTGAGCTCCGATCTCTCGCTCCGTTCAATTTCGAGATTGTCGTCCCGCTACAATCGGATTTGCATAGCTGATTCAACTGTTGCAGAGGCATTTCTCAAATGGCAAATCAACCGTGCAACGGTCTCCCTGATTAAAAAGCAAATCACGTAAAGCTGATCAAGTTATTCAAAAACGCTAATTCCATTCAACCTAAAAGTTCTTTCGAGGTAATTTTTTTTTACGAAGGTGTGTCCATCCGCGTGAGGTTAAACGCGAGGACGCATGCCGGAGTTACTTAAGGGCGAACAAGTAGTTATTTGCAAGTGAACGCTGGAGGGGCTGCTTTGCATTCTAGTGAAACGTCGTTTTTGCATGCACGATCAAACAGCGTAAACCCTCTTGTAGCGTGGGGGCGGAAGTGGCGAACGCCGTAAAAGGACCATGAAATGTTTTCGAAATAAAACTCGGAATCGCTTGGCTCAGTGACATGGTTTACGAGCTTCGTATAGCGGAGCCGAGCTTCCGTGGCTACGCCGTGCTTGCAGCACCGATGTCATTTCCGACTACAACACTTATCCTTTTATTTCATCCGCATATTTACCTGCGGACTCGCGGCATCCTTCTCTAAGTGATCAGGTTCACCCTCTGGATAATATGTCAAACAGTTCGATTTTATGCCGGCTGAGAGTGTTATCGGTGACTTGAATTTCGAAACAGACGTTAAAATTTGCCGAAATGACTATGGAACAGTTTTTTTTTTTTGTGGTTAATATAGAAATTTAACATCGCATGGTGTTAGATTGATAAAAAAAAGGATAGTCGCATACTATAGAACTGAGTACAGAAATTCTTTTTGCAGTACAGACGGTTAGCACTTGCTTGATTTATTATCTTCAACATTTTAGATATTTGAAAACAAGCCGTAGACACGATATGCATGGTCAGGTGATTTGACGTGGATTTCTATCGCGTATCAGACCAAAATCAAATTGTATTCTAAGATTACACGATAGAAAAGTAGATAGTTTCGTATTAGAGTCGATTTATAAAGTTATCAAAAACTGGAATTAAAGAGATCACAATCACTAATTGTATATATGACATAGGTACTCATTTGAAGTTACAGTATGATAATCATACATTCTGATGATAATGTCATGTATACTTGCTTGATCTTGTTTCCAAACGGTGTGAAATGATTAAAAAATTGAAGCATATTAAATAGATTGTTAAAAACAGTGGTACGATTAGATCAATTCACTCTGTTTGTTAAAGCAAGTTAATAACAAAGATCTGATATACCAGTTTTGTTTCAATGCATATACCTGTATATATGCTTGCATTTATCAGACCTTTTAGGGAAGTCGTGATGAGGCGTGATGGGAGACGAAACGCCCTTCAATAAACCTCCCGTATTGAATGCCACCGTTACAACCTCACTGGAAACCCGAGGGAATTCAAATATATTGGGTCGAACGTGATCGGAAAATATTACATTCAGACCAATTTGTTAGAACGTAAATAGTCACTTACCTCAGTTGAATTATGATGAAGGTATTTTCATTTGTTCCCACTGCTTCTCAAATCTCAGGATATTTTCATGGTTCAGACATGCAAAAGGCAGATCCAATGGTTGAGTTTCGTAAGATTCGTAATAATAGCTGAGCTGTTTCCAAAACTTTGTTTCAAGCTACCTCATGAAGGCATGTAATACTGTAAGGCATTCCTTACTTTGACTTTAGGATACATACTTACGAATCAACCTTTTTTTGCCACTTCATTTCAATTGCAAAGAGGCCACAGGCTAGTTGTGACGATTACTGATTGAAACGTTGAGATATTTATTTTTTATTTCCATTTTTTCCCACGCACTAGATGAATTTTCCAACTTCATTAGGAAAGAGCTGTCGGATGAATCGAAACCACACTAATATAATAGCTTTTTTTTTTACAGATCGATTCTCAGCATATTAATGACCTATAGATGACAGGATCACAGGTTGACAAGCGACAGGACCACGGCATTTTACACTGAAAAACAAATTCACGGACATGCCAAGATTGACGAACAAACGTTTGTCTATAGTCAAAAAACTTAGCAAAACTCATATTTGTGTAAAAGATCCCAGTAGCAAAATATTCAATCTGATTTCCGTTACTTTGTATCGAGCAGTTACCTCAGTATGTTTACATTTGACGTACGCACTTCGAGAGCGAATTAGTTACTCGTGAGTTAATTGGTTAATTCGTAACTGACAACTAATTCACGGTATTGAACAAATATATCCTAAGGATGAAAAATCCAACGGCCATCGGAAGGACTTGTTTGTTATACTCCCTACTCTGATATTCATAAACTTTCGCGAATAGCAATGATCACCGGCCAAACTTTTGAGGAACATCGTTGACTCTACCCCTCTACCATGCAAACTTTACAAAATCCATTCGCAAATTACAACAGAGTACAACGAAGTACGAGGCCGCAAGTGAACACCCATCAACGATGGCATTATAACCATCTGCGGACTCGCTTCTTCTTCTTCTTCTTCTTCTTCTTCTTCTTCCTTCTCCTCTCCTTCGTATCCTTATCCTTCTTTCAAAGTCGAGAAATTCGTTCCATGCTTTGTTTATGTCGCATGCGCAACGTCGTGGTTGCGACCAGCAGTCCGTTCCAGTCCTCAAGTTCAGTCGACGCACGGCGTGCGGGTTGTTCGGGCCTTTCGGTATCGCTGGTTGTTCACCTCACCCTCGAAGAATCTTAATTCGATCAAATACCAACCACATCAAGCCGCAATTTTCAAACTCTGAAACACGAACCGCTCGCTAAATCCTCGGTGAAACTAATCGACAGTTCGCACAGCGAGATGTAGCAGAGGATGTTGGACCAAACATTTGACAGTATCGAGATTGTTGGGGTCGTTGGTCTGGGTGGCTAGGCCAAACACTTGTTACGGTACCTTTTTCATCGATGATAGACAACTGCCGGTGAAAAATAGATTACAATATAACCCAAAGTGAAGTTTGTGTGTCGTTCTTCCGTCATCTCCAGGCGGAAAAGTCATCCTCGAAGGATCGAACCGTCGCTGAGATCTCCGTCAAGGATTACACAGGTGATCTGCTCCGCGTTTCAACGGTAAAGGTGATCGAGGTGAGTCTCGTCGCATACTTGTTTACGAATCATAATATCCGCTTGCGTTAATCTTACAGTGTAAAAGTGTTTGCTTTTGTCTGGAAAACGATGCCCCCTTACAGTCAGCAGTTAAATTTGTTCGTTCAACGACTTGTATAATGTAAAGCGGCGCTCTAATGAACTGCGAGAAGTAATTCGGACTGTGACTGTTATGCGTGAATAAATTTTAAACGGGGATACTGCGCCGTGTAATGTTTAACCCTCTTTTACAGCTAGCCCGAATTGTTTTACGGCGTTCTTACCGTTTGTCATGGGTATATTCTGTTCGATTACGTGACGTACGAGGCGAGAGAAAATTGTTCCGTTCTCGCGTATTTCTATGATGATTTCCGCGGGTTTCGATTTCCGACGATCTCGTTTATTTCCTGATCAACAGGTCACGTTCAGCTGCAATGTGATTTCTCGTTGATTTCCGATGCCATTACCTAATCATTTCCAATGCGGTCTGAAATTATTTTCAACGTTGATTTACTATTCCATTTATCGCTGCAGATCACGTTGCGATGATTTTTAATCATATCTTCGATACTTGATATTCAATGTAACTTACTATTGAGAATAATATCGAATGGCTGTAAATAACAGTATTGAACAGGTTTAGATAGCTTTCATAAAATTCGAGTAGCACTCAAGATTACTTATTTTATTGTAATTATTCGGCGATTTTTCGGTCACGTGATTTCTCCGATTCTCATTATTTTTCAAGTTTTTCTTTACTAATTATAATACTCTCCGATAACGATGTAAAAAAAAATACACGTAGTTTGAAATTCCTATTTTGAACAGTAAAAGCTCTTGTTTATGGAAGGATAATAAATAATAAAGATTCGATTAAAGAATAAATTTAACAAAATCTTGCTCCAAGCTACAGAATAACTGGAATGTAATGAAAAAAGAAAGAAGACTGTATCATTTTTATTTTAGTGCAAAAATGATTTGTTCTTTACGTCTGTAAGAATCAATATTCACGAATCAAGAAAAATGACGGAACTCGGTAATCCAAATTAAATTAAACAATGATCACAGAATAGCTCTAGATGAATTAGATTCTAACATCTTATGCCTGTTTCGACTAGCAAGTATTTGGCTCGTAGCTTTGGGTAATTTTCCAGGAACCCAACGCGAGTGCAAAGTTGGCCGAATTGTTTCGAGATTTGATAATTCATCACGTTCCACGTTCCAAGATCGAGGATAAAAGTGGCCAGCGAAAAACGCCTTGCGACGTAAAGTTTGAACCACATATATCAGGATGACAGTTCTTGGTCGGGGAACGCAAGTTGTTCTTTCAATCATCTTTGTGGCCTTGAACTTTCCTACCTCAGGAGTTGTGCGACTCGATGAGTTGCGTATGTTGAATTTGTTCAACTTCTCTTATACCAATAAATTCGCAACGGCAGCCCTGAGGAAATGAATATTTCACGTTAGACTCTACCGGAAATATAATTATTGCTATAGGTATTTACACAGTTTCAATTCGTAATTGGTTGCTCGATGCCACGGTGTTTTGATACCGGGACAATGTGCACAGTAAATACGGAACGAATACTTCAAGGGTTTTCAGGAGATTGACGTCATTTGTAATTCAAATTTTTATCGCGATTTTAGAGCTGATCTGAAACCGTTGCTCATATCATTGCTCATATTCTGTTCATTTATTTTTTTATTTTGTGCTTTCAGTATCTTTCTTAAAACTTTGCATTATATATACCTGAATTATATGCATCAGAGATATGCGAAGTAAGCAAATTTGTAATTCGTTTCTGTTCATTTAAGCGTAACGATCAAACTTAATTCTCAGGAGTTCGTTATAAACTGCACTACGTATAGATATTGGGAAAATATTTGTTTGAAACTTTGGCCAAAATTCATTCGTCTGATTTAAACTTTGGTATGGTTTTGTCGATGGCAGTATAATTTCTTCCTTGAATCTGAACAGTCACAGATAACGGATAATGTTTATATTATATATATAATATATATATAATGTATATATATATGCATCAATATATAAGTATATTCGTATCTTATACGTTCGGCACTAAGGTTTGTAGCAGCGGTGCTGCGAAAGTAAAATAATTATCATATACCGCGTTAGGGAGAACAAGTACGACGGAAATTTATAAGCAAACTTTCTTCAAGAACTTCATTCACTTTCCTTGATTTCTTCAGAGAGACGACGACGGAATATAATTTGTCAAGTTACTTCGAGCGTGTTTGAACCCGACCAAGACTTAAAAAAGATAAATTAAACGAAAGATAAACAAAGTACGCAATATGTGGAAGAACGACTTACTAGCTGCAGATTCGTAATTTGAGAATTTTGTTCGTGGTCTAATTTTGACCAAGGGTAACTTTCAAAGTTTGAAAAATTCAACGACGAAAGAAATTGTGATTAGTTCATACTGGAAATATCTGCGAAACTTTTTCAAGAGTTACGTGTATGTAGATCTAACAACGCATTTTTTGATTGCTTGTCGTTGAGAGAATAAAACTTGTCGAAATCATGATTGAATTCCACACTGAGAAAAATTTCATTTGTTACTCAGCAGCTAGAAAAATTCAGTAAAAGAGGTATCGTTAAAAAAATTGTTTGAATATTGTTGGAATTACGAAAAACGAGGTACGCCAAACCATTTTGCGCTATCGTCGATCCTTTTTTGGTAATTGCAACGCGAAATCAGTTTGTGAGGTTTACTCTGCTTTTTTAGTTAAACGAGGCTTTAACAACAATTTATCTTTGCGCAAGCATTGAATTTTCGCAACAGTTACAATTCTCACGATTATCTCACACAGAATATTCAAGATTTTGTCAAACCTGCCATTCTCTAGAGGTGAAACGAAGAAAAAAAAAATCGTAAAAAAAAAGATGTTGACATAAAACGTGGATCATATCAGAGATGGTCTGAAATGGAGTTTCTGGTATTGAATAAAACGTGTGTAATTAACACAGGTACAGGCGGTATGTAAAAATTTATAAAGAAGCGTCGCAGAGTTTGTCGGCTGCCCTCGAAGTTTGACGTTCAGAATTCCCGGCATGCTCCGATAGCAAAGAAGATAGGCTCACCCTTCGGGGACGGCTGTGCGTTTCATGTTTCTTGACAATTTCAGTATTAGGTATTATAACCCACTACGCGGCGTTACGCTGGTAGAGCAGCTACGTGCGACGAGCAAGGGTTTCCATTATTGGTTACTGCAGGCATTGTGTTCCAAGCTGTTCGTGCGGTAATCATACGAAAACGCCAATTACACCCTAGGTATAGTAACGCGACACCCACACCCGCCTATGACGTATCCGTATCAAAGGAACACGTGACGGCGTACGAACGCATACAGTCGCTGGCTCACATGAGTAGCTACACGCATGCCAGATAAGGGATATAATTATTTTTCGGTCCAACCTGCCAGGCAGAGAGAGAGAGAGAGAGAGAGAGAGGGAGAGAGAGAGAGTCTCGCGTGTTTCCATCCCCTCATAGATTCCTGATGAAGCTACGCCTAGATTTACCCTTGTCGCGGCCCCGCAAGCTCGGATTCCATATGCTTTTCTTTCCCCGCCATAAAATTAGACACCCTAGCGATAATTCGACGAGGAGTCGTTAACTGTGTTCAGGTCGCACGGTGTAATGGGCGGAAAAGTTCTAAAGGGGGTGAAAAAAAAAAAACGATTGAAAAGTAAGTTCAGTCTGAAAATAAGAAAGCATGCAGCGTCTTCGGGTCGGGATTGGTTGAAAGATAAATATTCCAGATGATCTGCGTAACGCGTTAGAATCGGACAGTTCTCGGTGATTTTTTTTATTTTGTTTTTTTTCTATCCCGAAAAATCCGCGTACACGAATCTTTTATCCCAAAATGATGAACGGAAAGGTGATATTGTATTAATAAACAAATTTCAGTGATGAGAATCGATATACGTGGAAGCCGCGTTGTGAGAAGAAAAGTTGAAAAAAGTTGAACAACCTCTTATAACGTGAATCTCGAAATTTCAAATTTCAATTCTGAGTATAAAATGGGAATTTTCTGATTTTTGGTGATAAAATCATACGATAAGAGCAGCTGTACGCAAAATGAAATCACGTCTAGAATCAGAATAACGAGTTTTTGTTTCACGACGAAACATTGACAATTTTAAAAATCAAATCCGAATCCGAGATGATTTCACGCACCCACCGATAATTCACCGCGAATTGATAAAAAAAAAAACAATTCGAATTATTCATCGATTTCTTATTGTTAGTAAATCCGTTATACTGCGGATTTTCTTTTCGAACGATTCTGCTCCAGTTCCTTCGGCGAAAAATAGTTTCAACGCTACTCACAAAAAGGCAAAGAAAAAAATTATTGCCCTCTCTACACTGTCTCAAGTTAGCCTGAATGGCGCCGTACATTTTTCATATCCCCGCTGATGTAGCTTGGCAGAAATATTATGTTTTCCTCTATCTTCAATCCGACAATTTAGATATGAAAAAAAGAAATGAAAAATAAAGCCAGAAAAGCTTTTGCTAATCGTGTAAGTTGTGTTTTGATCGATGATATTTTTTCGTCGAAAAAATAAAAAATCTCTATTTCATTCGTAATCTTCCGAATGAATCCTGAAAATTTGCAATACTATTACGTAAATAATTCTGTCCGTAAAACAGAAACGTAGTTTTTTAAATCCGATAAATCACAAATCTTATATTTTTTATAAATTTCCATCAACCGGTTAGTTCTCCTCTTTGATTTTCACGTAAATGAAAAAAAGTTTTCCTTAATTCCTGTTTTCTTCATACCAGCGAATTCGCCAACTTCGCAGTGTTGCCGATTGAAAATCGATCCGCGTTCATCCCCAGGTCAGCATCGGTTTTAGGCACGGTTCGGAAATAACTCGCGGTATTAGTCGTGCAAAACAGATGTTTATCACTGACAATCTCACGGCAATAAACGGCTTTCATATTTACGAACGTTGACAGGGACAGCGGCTCAGCCGTTCCGATACTCTGACAGCTGTCCACCCCCGCTACTATTATTTCACAATTTTATTCCATTGAAATCGCGATGCTTTATTTTTCGCCTGTTTTTCTCTCTACTCTTTTCAACCATTTCTCTCCTTCCTTTTCATTCACATCAATACCTATTTGCGCCTGACGTCACTCCGAAAAACTAGCGCTTCTCTCCGCGATGGGTTGACCTGAAACATTTACCAAAAATACCTACTGATACTATTTTCGAAATTTTACATGCGAAAGCGTGAATCCGCAGATAATACAGAATATCATGAGAATCATACGGTTGAAAAATTTAAATCTTGAATTGAACGTGTTCCCGGCTTTTATCATATTTTGCAACAATGTTACCTCTAGAGTTTCACCACGTTTTTTATAGTTGTTTCGAATTCGATTTTTTTCGTATCGATTTGATTCAGGACGCAAGGAGTCAGAGTCGATTGGAAAATAATAACCTTCTTCCATTAATTATCTAATTCTGAACAAACATCGAAATAAAATCTAATACTAATTTTAGATTGTCGGACGAAACACGATAAAAAGAAAAAAAAACTGTATTTTTCTCATTCTGGTTGAACAGCAAATTTATTGGCCGTTGTAATTACAAAAAACTCGATTCAATATCAAGAATCACGCGCTAGTATCGAAAGTTGGTTACTCAAAATTCGTTCGAGTGTTGCATCCAATTGATGTCCGAAATGATCTGGATATTTAGTAATCGATTCGATTATCGGTGTGCATTTATGCCGTATCTAATCAGTCTTGTGTTCCGTTTAGATTAATCGAAATCTCTTCAACGTGTCGGGTTTTTTTTTAATCAAAGAACCTTACAACATTTTTTCACATTTACTCTGCCATCCGTTAGTGTTACGATCATCGGTTCAACACAGGATTTTGATGGTCGCTAAATTTCTGTGGCAAGAACTTGTACATTGACAATAAATACAAGTTCACTCGTAGGAGCGAAATAAGCAAGGAGTGATTTTTGTAGTCGGTTGATTGGTACGCGTTGTAATTGGCTGGCTTGGGATTGCCTGCCTTTAGACTGATTTGATTGCTTCTAGCCGACAGCTCAGTCAGTCTCGGTGATTTCGTGTCACCTTGGATCTACCAATTAGAGAAATGGATACCTTATTTGTGTTTGTATCCAGCCGAATCCCTTCCACGCTTCGCGCACCAGGATTAGTACGATAAATTTTCCCTCAATTATCCCACGCACAATTTCCACATCCTTGAAGTATCGAGACTTTGAAATTTCGGTACACACGCATATAAGAAGTCAAAAATGTCGTTGACGCAATTTTTCCCGTTTTCTAAAATCTACCCCGCATTCAAAATTTCTCTATGCATGGTGTACTTTTTTTTCTAATTGCTTTCTTTGCCCACGTCACGCCGCTTATACTTTCGCATTTCTTTCGGTATCGTTATACTATTTACCTTAGCCTCTTGCCATTTAGAACAGCGAGCCAAGTGTAATGGAGAAATATGCGTGAGATCGATCGATTGATCGATTCAAGCCGCTCTGCAGTAGATGAAAAACTCAGCAAGTACACAGTCGGAGTTGTTCGTCGTGAAAAATTCATACCAAATTTCCTTCACGTCTGTACGATGTATAATTCACGAACCTTCGCTAAGCTCCCCCGTGTCTTGAATGGCAGTCGGTTGGCGCCAATCCATGATCTCTTTTCAAGGAACAGGGGAATAAAAAATGATGTAAAAAAAAAAAAACGGAATTCTGAAGTAATAGATATCTGCGTGTCTGACGTATAGGAATTAAGGTACGGAAGTATGTGCAAAAACTTGAGTTCAAGAAGAAAAAAATTGTAACTTATCACGTGTGATAACAGTTTAAAGAGAAAATAAGTTATTAACATTGAAAAAACGGAATTGGCAAATTAAACAAAATATTAAATGTAGTTTCTTTGCTTTCAGGTAAGAGTTTTTGTTAGTAATGTATACAGAACTTGTTGATAATGAAATAAAACTTTGTTTTCAGAGCAACACAATAGAGTCGGACGGAATTTGTCAGTCCTAAATCGATAAGAAATGGAAGAATCTTTATATTTGTGCATATATATAACACGTATTATCGATAATCGAAACGGTTAGATTAGAAACAAAGAAACGTAACGTGAAGTCTGTAATTTAAAACTCAATGCCAAGTATCGAATGACGGTAATAATAATTCCGATCACGAAAGCGAAAGTAAGAAACACAGAAATGCAGGGAAAATTGAGAAAACAATTCCAAGAACTGCCGAAAGTGTGATTAAGTCGATGCTTCAACGATGTAACGAAGCAGAAAAATCATCCTAACGTTGAATAGAAATTATCGTGAAAACTTTTTCGTAGACAATCAATTCGTTTTTTTTTTTATCTCGAATATCACATTGATTTCACAAGTACGCGTTGGATTATTTCATTTTATTTATTTAGTTCTGAACGTGAATCAAGAATTAGTCGTTTTTCGGTGTATTCTCGACTGTCTTATCGAAATACCCTACAAAAATTTCATCACATGCGTAGAAATTCGATAATAAAAGCAATGAAATAACAATCCAATGTATTATGATCACGATGAATCGATGCAAAAATAAGCGTTTTGTAAAGAAATTAAAAATACGGAAGCTTACAGGGCGAGTTTTTTTTTTTTTTTGTTTCTTCTTTTTTTGAACGTGCTCCACACGTATTTAGATTGTATAATGGTACAAAAAAAAGAAAATTCTAGAAGGAGCGCCATGTAATATGGTAATATTAATAATAACAATAATAACCCAGCGGAATAAATTTCACTAAACGCAGATATATTCGAGGGGGTAAGCCGTCTGGTTTGCTTGTTGCCGCGTCTGGGTGGGTATGCATTATATCACTTAACCACCGCTAAATCCGTCCGGTATTAAATGCGCTCTTCGTTCTCCGCAGGGCGACACGCGAGTATAGAAACCCATGCGATACGGAATGTCTACGGCGGCCACTCGCGAGGCAACCATTAAATGATTCTTGGGAATCTGGAGGCGAGTCTGTGGGAAAATCGAAGATAATATTATCTAGGGAAGACCAAAGTCGTTGTGACGGAAACACGAGCAATCGATTATACGGGAATCGGATTCTGCGGCTACCGCCATGCGATAAAATCTTACCAGCTTCGAGCTGATCGTTCCTCTCGCTTTTACATTGTGCCAATTTTTTTTCTAGCTTTATTTAAAAAGTGTTGCAAGTGACTCGTTCAGCTGGATTTTAACCAATAATCGAAGCGGAGGATTGAAAAGGCTGTAAGTGCCAGTTTATTCGGTATAAAAAAAATTTTTTTAGCGAAAAAAAATTACACTTGTAACACTTCTCAATTCTCTTTGACTACAATGTTTTGATTGATATTTTTTTCAAGGAAATAGTTTCCGGAAGAATATAGACAGTTCGAAAAGCGACTTTTTTCGGGTAGTAGAGGCTCGAAAACAATGTAATGTGAAATTTGGAAAAAATATCAACTACTGGAATTATTATGCTGAAAAGCTATCAATATTGATTCTTTACTTCAAATTGCTTCGATATAATTGAAGATGTATAAGACACGTTTGATTTCACTTCGAAATGGCTCATTTTATTGAGAAAATGTATTTTCAAAAAATTTATTTAAGGACTTTGTTGAATATATAATCTTACAAGATTGCACCGATGTTGATTATAATCAATAAACGGCAGTAAAGAATTGATTACCGAAGAAAAAGAAAATATTTTTCAATCGCATGTAGAATACAATCTTCTGAATAAAATTAGTCCACCATTTTGCAGCGATTTGGAACGAAACGCTGATATCTAGGCTATCGGTTACGATTCCAAAATTCTCTACTTTTGTATTCTCAAAGAGATCCTCGTAGCTCACGTACGTAAATTTACAATTATCTCGCAAAAAATTTGATAAAAAGTACAGATTTTTGGTCAATCAATCCAATTAAACCACAATGAGAGAAATTTTTAGTTCCGGTTACCGCTCAGTCCTCAACTATTTTCATTTTTTATCAGGATCGAAAAATATAGTTCTAGGTAGAAAATGAAAATTAGTTTTCTAGCTGTTACCGGAAAGTCTAGTATCCGTTACTATTCTTTCTCATTACGATCACTGTTGCTATATTTTCTTGTAACCGTTGCGAAAATTTAACGAGAACGAGAATTGCATTTCCCGAACCCAGACGACAGACGAGATGCGCGAGTCTTTCTTTTTCGTCCCCTCGCGTTCCCGTTTCCAAATTTGACGAAATAAAGAAGCCGTAAAGCGCATCCATATGCCGTGGCACAGGGCTCGCCAAAAAAAAACTATTGTATGGGTTCCGCGCCCCGCACGCGTCGTCAAACTTTCACGAGCTTTGCAGCGATCGAGTTTTACGGGAACAGAGCTTTGCATTTTTATTTCTCCCACAAACCTCTCTCTGTCCTCTTGTTCTTGCCTCGTGGACCGGGAATTGAGATACGCGTTTCCTCTTTTCAGCCAGCGACGCGCAATCAGCAGCTGTACCGAGTGATTCGCGAGTGAACCTTTCATTTTCCCTATTGCGGCCCATTCCTTTATGCTTAATCGACGTCTGCAGAGGTTGACGCTGATACGCAGCTTCGTGCATGGCTGTATTGACGATTCGTGGTCCGGCTCGTTGAATCCCATTTTGAATGATACTAGGAGCAACTACCCCGGAAATAATAACCGAAACGAAAATAACCCATGACAAATACAATCCAGGAGAAAAGTAACCCGTGCAAAGATAACCCGAAACAAAAATAACTCGAGGCAAAGATAACCCACGCAAAAATATGATTAGACAAAAATAACCTACGACAAGAATAACCAAAGATAAAAATAACCCAAACCAAATATAACCCGAGAGAAAGATAATTTACTCAAAATAACCCATGACAAAAGCTACTCAAATCGAAAATAACCCACGAAAAAATAACCGAAAAGAAAAACAACTTGAGACAAGCATAACTCACACAAAAATACACCCATGTCATAAATGTCACACTTGAAGTTCACTTTATTTTAAATTCTTTAAATCTGTTATTAAATTTGATATATTATCAAATTAGTGAGCCTTATGACCCTCTGTAATATATATGTAAATGGAACGTGTTTGAATTTTCAAAACCTGGAAGAGTGAAATTTGTGTTTCAACTTTTCTCATATTCAATGAGAAACTTCCAAAATGCCCTACCGTCGAATGCAATCAGAGTCAATACTCAAAATTCCAAGAAAAAAAAAAAAAAAAACACTTCAATTATGGCAAGTATTATCATGTCAAAAACTGTCAATCAAGTTCAAAATAAGAATCAGCGAAAATCTGTTTGAATTCGACGTGAATGCAGTGTAATTAAATTTGCAGTCAACTCGATCGTCAATATCCAACTGATTCATGAAAACACGACGCCGAATAAACCAAACATTGAATTATGTATGAACATTATTAATCTGTACAGCGATCACTTATTTATCTATGAATTCGTTGATTTATGCTAATACACGAACTGAATTTGTGTGCGAATCGCGGTTATCATTACGTAATGCAAATGAAACTACAATTTCCGTATTTATAATAAAGAGTAATTAAATATTCATCGCTTTTCGCATGTCATGAATTAATGCATTCCCAACATGAGTCGCTAGTCGAGAAACTTGGTTCACTTATAAATTGTACTTATATTATCATACGTGGGTGTTTATTATATTATACCTACGTACGTATGGTTCCCATATCAGATGTGATACACTTTCGAAATCCCGTCACGACACGTATTCTTGTTCCTTGTACGAGCGTCTGCATCACATGGAAATTGCGTTGAATTGTAGATACCGAAAACACGTCGACGGCTACGTTTTGATGCCATTGTTAGACGGCTGTCACGTTTCATCGGATCGGAAGCTCAACCAAACGTTTGAAACACGCGATGCCGGGGGTGATATACCCACTCGCGGTGATATCGTACGCCTCGAGTGCCTGTGTACCTCGTGTATGATAAAATATTTTATACCTTCGCAAATTCTGGCTCACACAATGAACAATTTGCCAAATGGAAAATGTAACAGGCTGATGCTGACAACGCGCTGTTGTAACTGTTGAAAAACAAAACGAATTTTTATTTTTAACCGCGGAAGCTTCGGTTATTTTGATTTTTTCAAAATATTGTAGATATCACATTTTCTCCGGTAACGAAAGTTTGAAAATTTCGTGAAGACGTTTAGTCTATTTGAGAAAATATTCAGCTGAAATTAAATCAGACGTGAACGAAAAAATCGGTGCTTTTCACCGAGTAGAATTGATTTCGAAAACTCGAGTCACAATTATTTTCACTCACAGTCAGTAGGACAAAACACAATGGTAAATTTTGTTTCGAAGACCTTTTATCTTAACTGCAACTTATGGAAACACTAATTCATCTTTGCATATTTTTATTTTGTCATTGATATTGTCATGCTGAAAAATTGAGTCTTATTTTCAATAATCTAGTATACCATAATTGATTCTAGTGGTGGCGCGTTTTGATTCAACCCTATTGAGTGATAATATCGATTTTTAGACACTTCTGACCAAATGAAAAACTACAAGTCTTCTGTCAACTGTTTTTCTTTCAACCCTCTGAGTCATAGTGGTGAGTATTCTCACGAAAATTTCAAGTCTCTTCGAATCCGGAGAAATTACTCTGTTGAGGAATTTTTGGGGCGCTGGTTACGAGTCTGAAATAAAATTTTGAAAGTTCAGTGTCGCGAATCCAATCAGCGACCCCAAAAACCTCTGTACGAGGTTTTCGACCGGATTCGATGAAATTTGAAATTTCCGTCAACTATATTGGATCCGCCATTTTTTAAAATTTGATTTCAGATCCGTTATCAGCGACCCGAAAAACCAAGGGATACTCATCCCTTGATAAAATTTAACTTAGCTCAATAACGTGCAACGCAAAAGGTTAACGGGTGTCAGGATTTCAAAAATTTCCAAGTAGTCACAATTTTTTCCATCCCTCTCGATAACGCCGCGGTATTCCTCAGTGATTATCGGTAATAGTATTATACTGCAGCCAGGTCGTCCGTATAGAAAAGGGGATTCAGGAATTTCCCATTATTTTAATTAGCACCGGAAAGCGGCTATACATACACTTATATACCCTACGCAGTAGAGCCGAGAGGTAAAAATTCCGGGAATTTTCAACGTCACCACAGCCACTTTATAATTACAGTTGAAAACCGAACAACCATTGAAAAGGTGCGGTTATACGTATACCCGTATACACATGTATACGTGCAAAATAGAGGGTCGGTCATTTCCACGCCTCGTCTCCGCCTCGACATGCGAACTTTTCAGGTCCACGGCTGGTTTTTTATTTTTTTATTTTTTTTCTTCAACATCCTTCCCTCTTTCTTTTTTTTTACGCCAGAATCCCGCCCTTGCCTTCGTTTTCCGCAGCGCCGCCGTTCCGCAGTTCGTTCAAAGCGATTTTATACTCGGGCACGGTCGCGGCGCGGAGCTTACCTCCTTTAATCGTTTAAAATCGTTGTAATCCGCGTCGCTTTTCTCGCCGAAGGTTAAAACCCTTACAGAAAATTCCCGGGGCGGCCCCTGATCTGCCAGATATATATTCCAGGGCGGGTAGAGGAAGGGGAAATCCCTTCGTTTTATTCCTCCGCAATTTCACCCCCTGTTTTATTGCCTTCTTTTTCCACCGCGTTTCTTCTACCCCTGCCTCACTTGTTCCTCCCTCCTTCCGTCACCTTCGCCCTTCCTACCTTTTTCCTGCTCCGGGCGTAAAGTGTTCTCGCCGAGGACGCGGACCGCCCTTTGCAGGATTCCTTGTACCGACGGGGAAATAGTTGGCCCGGCATCGCGGGGAAAAGTTTCTTAAAATAACCGTATAACTCTCCCACCACGTCTAACTCGTCACCCGCTAACCCCTGCAGGGCTGAATTCCATGGGCGAGAATATTAACCCCCGCATTATTCTGCAACACGTCAACTTGATCATGTCTGATCCTCGCCGTATCAGATTATGCCATTTGTCGAATATGTTGATTTTGTAACTATCGGATATCTGACTTGTTTCCTATTTTTTTTTTTTTATCACTCTATTCGAAGAGTGTAATTTCTTAAATTTAGACTTCACTTTTTTTCAAACTGTCAATAATTCGTTGTTACTCTTTCTCACAAATATTTCTCTGAAATTGCTAAAAAAAAAAAAAAAAAAATAACAAGTCTGCTCGTTCATTAAAACATTTTGAAAGCTCTCCCAAATACTTTAATGAATTTCTTGTGGAATTTTATACCAAACTTAACCAGAAATCTAAAATTTTCCTTGGACAAATTCCTCAGTTGCATTCTTGTGCAATTTTTGTACACTTGCCTTGTATCAATAAAATTTGCACAAACTTGTACGTAAGGTTTTGAAACATGTACTTGAGAATAATTGAACACTTTTTAACAACTGCATAAAACAGAGGGCTCCGACAAGGTGAAAAAAAAAAAAATTCTGCTGCAAGAATTTAGTTAAATAGTTGAGTACATGTAAATTGTTGAGCATTTATCACCAATACAATGGTCAGTACGGTGAGTTTTATGTTAGTTGAATCAAAAAATCTCTATGCTTGATCCTGTTGGAAAATAATTTGTTTCGTTAATCGAGGCGACTAAATCTACCTATATATTTCATGATAGATAAAGGATATTGAACGGTGTAATTTTTCTTCGGCTATAATACGTCGGTGCCAAAGATGTAGACGGTGGGTGATAGAATAAATACACGTGAAATATTACCGATCAAACTGTTACTCAATAAGTTATCGTTGTCCCATAAAGAATCAATTTGTGAGCCATAAAAAATAAAGCCCGTTCGTATAACGCCAACTTCCGAGCCGCCGGTGCTCGGCAAAACTAGCCGAGGGGTCAAAGCCTTCATAAAACACTCGCTGCCATCCCTTCGCGAGACAATATGTTTCTCAAAAAAATACTCTGTTCGTGGATTCTTCTCTGCGTGGAGATTAGATATTTCAAATTGAAACATGTAAACACATTTTACGTTCAGCCTTATTTTATAATCGAAGTTGATAATGCAATTTCTGTTAATATTTGATGCGATCAGCTTGTAACGTTCCACCGTGTAACCATTTGAAAAAAATTAACCAAACTCATATAGTTTTTCATTTTTAGTTCAAAAACTTTTCTGAAATTCATTGGATGGTTTTGAAACGACCATTTTTATTGTTTCACCGTGCAGCAGGTACAGAATTCTGATTAATAATTAAAATTTGTTCCGACGCACTGAAATTTAATCCTTGTGAAAGTTGTTTTTGTACAAACTATATGATTGGATAATATGTTCGAAAATTCAGCCCGATATTCAGGAATTTCAGCATTTTCATTTGTCTTCTTTTCATTCTAGCTTATCATTTCATAATTTTTCACGAGCCTGTTCATTCAAGATATCCTCGGTAAGTGCCTTAATGGAGGATATCTGGAAAAGTGGGGCCGAAAGAAGGGAAGCATTCGGATCAGGTAACAGGTCAAGTTCGGGGAATTAGAGGTCAGAACTTCCCTTGATGCGAAGTGTTTCCGGTCAAATGCATGGGGGTTTTTTTGGGCTGGGAGACTAAGGTCTTCGACGATTATTGTAATGGGTTTCAAGATTGGAACAGTATAGGTATTTACTATTTCACTTTATCTAACAAAAAGTACCGAAAAAATTGCTACATTGACTAACGTGGTAGAAATCTTTAATGTCGACTTTATAGTCAGTTGTATTTGGCTGTGAATAAAATCGTGTTTCCAACTAAAAAATGAATTGACTGAACATCATCTACAATGGGAAAATAATCGATTGACCACGTCATATGGATTAACTAAAATTCCCCAAACGAATCACAGAATATTTGAAATTTTCAAATCTTATGCTTGGTGAAAACTGCGAATCAGCTAAATGCAATTGCTTTAAAAGTTACTTATCAAAAAAGTTTCCATCGAAAATAATTATCAACATTCTAAATTTATTGGTTAATTTATGAGACGATAGTGACATGGAAATTTAGTACTTTCAACAAATAATATTTCAGATAACTAGTCGGTCGAAATAGGAATTTCAAACGCGGAAATTATAGGTTATCTTTAGTAACCGAGAAAGTTAGATAGTTTTCAATGATCAAAATGGAGAAAGCAGATCAAAAAATAAATATTTTAACATGTTGAAGGTCGAAATGTAGAAAGTGAAAACGTAAAATTACCAGAATTTAAAAAAATGGCAAATGGCAATTGCCCAGTAGTAACAGAAATATCCGATTATGCTATTATCGCAACCTTTCTAATAGTACGATTACAAATTTTAGCCCCTTGCGATATCAAAATTTCCATTCTTTCGCCAATAATTTATTCATATATTCGAAAACAATGTTTATTCGTTTACCAAACATTCCTAATACTTTGAACTGTTCGAAGGTTATTGGTCAGTTGAATTTCAAAGTGTTTAAGATTTTTAACTCTGATTTCAACAATTTTTGGTAGGCGCTCGTATGATTCACGTTTTCCATAAAGATAAAAAAACCAAAACACTTGGAAATATTTTCACCTCGACGATTCTCCAATTTCAAACATTTTCACAACTCTCAGCTCAAGTCCGAAAAATGGGATTTTCAAATACGCTGTTATAATCTTTGCAAAATTTCAGTCGCACCCGCATTGTATGCTCATATTTTTTTTTTTCTTCAAGCAGAGCAGCCCGGTATTTAGATTTTCGAGTATACCAGAACATGCACAATTTATACACTTTTCTAGCCAGCTCCCGCTCGGCATGGTGCAGCATGGAATCGATTTCTTCGAAAGAGGTTCGGCATGCGAAGACGGAAGTGAGCGCAGGAACTCCACCACTCGTCCTTCTTCCTCGGTGGCGCACGTCACCCTGCTGCCCACCCTTCGGCTAAATGTATATTTTCCGCTACATTAGGCGGGCAAGTTTCATAACGGTTCTTTTCTCTTCTTTCTCGTTTTTTCTTCCCCCATCTCTTTCCTCTCCCTCTGCCTTCTCTAAAGCTAGCCGGACTTTTTTCCTCCTCGTAGATGTGTGTACGTGTACCTTACATACCTCCAGCTTTCTCTTTCCTCTTATGCGCTCCGCGCTTTCGTTTCTTCCTCTTCTTCTACTTGCAGTGCAAATTTTACGTAATCCATTTTCCAATCCGTTCTATCCCCTTCTTTCTTTCTCCACTTCTCTCTTCCCTCGTTTCATATTGCCTGTTTTAAAACCACGTTGAGTCTGAAATTTTTTCTCTCTACGTCCTTTCCAGTTTACTTTTGATTTTGGTTCCGTTTGTTAAGTCCATGTAAAAACAAAAAATTCGGTCGTCACTCGCGAGTTTGAAGAGCGAGAATTATTTATTCAATTACATTACGCCATTGCGTTGGTGCAGCTGAAACTACGTTCAATCTTTATTTTTCACTACAAATATTATTACAGATGTATAAATCGTTCATTTTTAGTAAACGTTCGGTAGAAAATTCATATTCTGCCATTTTCTAGTCACGGTTGTTCAAGTATCGCATTATTGAATTAAAAATGCGCGTACATGTCCAAGTATGATAAAACGATTTTTCTACAGTTTCAAACAATTCACTATAGGAAAAGAAAATGTTCCAGTTTACATTATCATTCGTATTTTATTCTGGTCAAGACCTGAAAAAAGTTTAAGTACACTCTTCACTGAATATTAGAATCGCCAGTGTGTTCCTTGAAACATACCCATTCAACTGAACAGGTTAGTAAAAAGTCCCTGCGTTTCCCGCATGATGCAAATTGAACGATTCACTCACAGAGAAACGACGCAGAAAGCTAGCACCTTTGGTCCGCGTGTGTTGTCGAGGCCCCATCAAAATTGACTCTGAATTAATGATCGTTGAAATTCTGCGAGTAATTACCAATCTCTTGGGAAGGAATTTAGGCCAGTCTTCCCTGTAATTTCTCGATCCCTTCGCTGAAGCCACCGTCGAATAGCAAAGGGGAGCTAACGGGTTTAGAAAGCGGGTTCTAACCCTTGCTTGCACCAGGTTACAGATCGCAGACGCTGCCTTGTTACAATCAAAATTCTCTTCCCTTGTACATTCGCGTAATTTTCTGTATATTAATTCGGTGTTTATCTATCGTATGAGTACTCTGAATCATATCGTTCAGCAGGCGGGTTTTCCTCGTGTTATCGGGGAACGTGTTGTAATATGAGGATATATTTCAGGGTGTTACGGTACACGTAACTAACTATGCTGCGTATAGTTTGCTTCCATATACGAGCGTGTGACCTACCTCAAAGGGGTTGAAATTACTGCTCGGCGGTTTGTCAGAATTTTTTGCAATTATCCTGCAGCGAGCGAAATGGATTCGTTTTTTTTTTTTTGTTCTGTTTCTCCTCTGCCGGTGAAAAGTTCTTTTTTCTCGACCTGTTACACCCGCCTGTGGGTAATACATAAATCTCAGGTTTTAAATGAAGTCTGTTTACACGTATTCAATCCGTCGCGATATGTTACTATTGCAGCTGCTGTATTCCAAAAAGTTATCTGAATTCACAAAAAGCTCGTCAAACTTCAACATCTTTCATCTTAGACAGAGATGGTATAGAAAACTGATTTCAACAGTGGAATAGTTATTTCATTCCGACATGTCTTCAAACATGATAAATTCGTGTTTCGTCTTTTCAGAAATGAAGAAGGTATTCAAATTTTTTGCTATGGTCTTTTATATTTTATAAAACAAACGTTCGAAGGATTCTTCAATAATAATTTTAATTCCCCGCATGGTGAAAGTTGATCTGTAAGAATCATAATCTTTTTTTATTGCGAGTAATTGCAATCGATAAAGAGCCCGATTCTGCATTCTCGAATTACATGTAAAAGAATTTTTCAAGTACCACAGTTCTAACAATTCTCACGATTCTATAATAAGGAGGGGAAATTCTGAAGAAAATGTGAGCGACGATCTTGTAAGACATCGCTTCAAACAACTTCGAGATGGAGAGCCACACATTGATCAATCGAATCGCAATGTTGAGTCTGGAGACTTTGAAGTTTTACGTAAAAGAGTATATAGAGTATGTAAAGATCGCGTGATTGTGTATCTGAAATTTTATCAACCGATCTAGATCTTGTAACTCGTAACATCGGGTGAAAAGTTGAAAAACTCTAGGGGTCGAGGTGATTAATAATTCTGTTTTAACATGTGATTCGCGTACAAATTGGTATCACGCAAAAAGCCGTACATTTTGGATAACCAGAAAGTAGAATAACTTTGGTGATGAGAAAACGAATCCAGGGTAGCCTAACTGTTCTTTATAGGTGGAAGCCCTTCCTGGTGAAAGAGCTTCCAACACGAAATACTCACATTCATGGTTGCAGGTCCCCCTTGTGCAGTCTAGAGCTCGGTACACACCGGCACTTTTAACCTTAAATATCCAACAATTCTTGGAAATCAGTCGATGAATAGTTGGCCAAATTGAACCAAGCGGACCGGATGAAAGAGGAACATCTTGAAGTGCCATGAGGCCAAGAGCTTTCGGCCCCCCGAAGGATCCTCGATTCGAAGAATGTTTGGTCGGTGCTTTTCTAACAAGTAAATCCATCTTGGTCCTTTTTCCGGTCTGCCTCTACCTTGCTGAGTCCGAGAGTCTCCGCTCTTGATGGAATACGTGCATCGACTGTGGCTCCGCGTCTTTTATAAAACGGCGGCAGCGTCGCGAAATGCTCTTAGTCGTTTGCCTCGATACCGGATGGCGCTAGACTTTCACACTGTTTTTTAAATAACGCCTTGCAGTTCCGCAAATACCTGATATTGTACTACTTCTGTCCCTTAGTCCAATCCAGTCGAGGCTACGTTCGCGTGAAATTGCAGCCGAACGGAAATCCGGTCCAGGACGTGTCGCTGGTTCACATCCTTTGATTGTATTCCTCGTGATCGGATATTCGTTTTGTAGCCGAGGCAGTGGTGTTGACTCTTCAACAAAAATGTGTGAATTTCTACTATGAAAACACTTCGTCGCTTGAAGGGTATAAATTCCGCACGATTCAATGAAATGAAAAAAAAAATATCACAGCATACAAGAGACGATTCATATAATCATAAGCGTTCGAAAATTTTGAATAAGTATTTTAAGACGAGATAAATTCGGTTACCTAACGTTATCAGCAGAGTTGGAAGATTCCCTGAATCTCCAACGGATACAAAGTCTACCGTGAACAATTTACAGTAACACTAACAGCCGTCTCGACGAGAGAGTTTCAGCATCAGGGCATCGTGGGGGAAACTGATCGTGATTCAGTCTCGATTACCGTGCGAGCCGAGCGTGGTTCACGTTTGTGAACGCTAACGAAGCGGCTACGTAACGAGGTGTGACACAAAGGTCGAAGGAGGAGAAGGAGGAGGAAGAGGAGGAGGAGGCCATGGGCTACGGGCCGCAGGCCAGAGGCCGAGGTCGGAGGTCGGTGGTTGAGGGCTGCTTCAGACACCCCAGGCAGACGGCGGTGCGCGAGTTCACATTCTGCGATACCGGGAGTAAAGAACTTTCGCCTCCAGCCCCGAGCTTTCACCCCCGCGATACCGGGGAACACGTCGCGTGTACCCCACATACGCTCAGCGATGTATATTCATGTCTGGTTTGCAGGGGCCGCAGCTAAACGGGAGATTCGCACATTTCGGGATGTTTCGGGGACGCGTTTGGCCGAATAAAAGTGTTCGGATATGAGAAAATTTTTGGAGTATGCGATTTGACGAACGACGGAAAAATGTTTATCTCAAAGCGATGACAGGCGTGTTGCCATTTTTCGAACGTCAAATTTGTCACTTTTCTTCGTTCTTTATTAAGCTTGAATCATTCTCGTCAACTTTTCTCGTCGGCTGCATTCGATGAAATCAAAGAATACGGTGGATCAGCTTATACTGCGACTGAAAGTTATCACCAACGAATATTGTCAGTGTTGTCGAAAATTCATTAAAGACCATTTATGAAGAACTTACGTACGATTAAAATAAGCTCGTATTTATGAAAAATGAACTAACGATATGTTTCGGACGTTACAACAATTCCTTTCGATTACGTAATCATCATGAAGTTGTTAATAACTCTGCTTTGTTTGCCGAAATTTTTGGTATTCAAAGTCTTGATGCCTTCAATAAGCGATGCTGTTCAATCGAGTTCAGCGATATTTACCTGATAACATGATAAACAGTAATCGATTTTGATTTATGATCAAGTTTTCTCCTCAAGAAACTGTGACATTTGATATATATTCTGCTGTTTGGAAAATAATTCGAAGTTTCATGTACTTGCAGATAAGACAATTCACATTGCATCACAGTATGTAACGTCAATGTCATAGTTTTGGAAAGATTAATCACAAGCTGCAGTAATTGGAATCCGAAATACCGAAGGGTAATATCTGGTAGAAGAATATACTACACTAAATGGTTCGTATTCAATTATACAATTCGTTTTTCCACATACATTTCACTCGGTATTGACTCATCGTACGTAAACAGAAATTGAATCCCTTTGAAAAAGTTTTTGCTTCTTTTACTCCGTATATTTTGGCTAAAACGATCAGCTGTTAACGCAGTTACAACGTTTCATCGCTAAAATTTCGTAAAAAAGCAGAGCATCATGTGTTAAATTCAACAAAAAAAGTTCAAGACTTCTGTGGGTAATTTTTTGCGATTTGTGAAATTAATCCATTTTGGCATAGAAATTTTTATGTTCTATTAAACTGCCACGGTCAATTAATACGAATATACAATTCCTTGTACATTTTTTCAAGAGTAGAAAAACGGCAGAGCTTACTTGCAACAGCCATCACAATTTATCGGATTTTTAATTTGTCACAAATCCTGCAAGTAATAATTCTCCTGCTTCGCTATTCGCGGAGTGCTCGCACGTTTTAATTTTTTTTCTTTTTTTTTTTTTCCTTCCACTCTCCGTTTTCGCTTCCGCTCACCGAGTACAGCGTTGGTACCTGATTGTCTCTGACGAGGGTATATATGGAGTAGACTGCAGACGGATGGATCACGGAGCGACACAAGCTTACCTGAAGCCCTTGGGACGCTGCTCGTCCACTGTACGCATCGATAGTTCGCGATTTAACACGTGCCTGGTGGATGGCTAGGGATTGATTCAATTCTCGTCACTCACCGTCTGTGTTTCACAAATTCACTAACGCACGCAAACGCGATCATGTGTTTGTTCCCAGTCTACCTTCGACATACCGTTGTCTAGACTTTGAGAATATGAATTTGGGCCTTCCAATCATCCGTAATCCCTGAATACCGTTCATGAATTACAGTCAAAATGACCAAAAGTCGTAGCTACGTTGAAAGAGGAATTGAATCGTTGAGTACTGAATGATCAGGATACTAGTTGGATAACAAGTTGGCGCTCAAGCTCGAACTAAAAGCAATGCTCCAATAACGAGCGGATCTATAAATGGAGGATCTGTAAAATCCCAGAATCCAGTTCATGACTTGAAGTCAAAATGATCGAAAGTCGTGGCTTTGTGGACCGAACGAACAGGGTAATAATTGGACAACAAAATTGGCGTTGAAGCTCAAACTAGAAACAATGCTCCAATAACAAGCGGATCTATAAATTGAGATGAATTTGAATACATGAGATATGTAACGAAATTCGTGCTACTCAATCAAGTGCAGACCATGCTGAATGAGAGAATTTCGAACCTGTCGAAACTGATTTAGGATTATTTCGTTATCGGGAGTCGCAGTTGGATCGCTGGAACCCTCATCCAGTAACACAGACGGTAAGTTGAAATACGCCAAGAAATACCGCAGGCGTATAATAACGTCGATGTTATAAGGATTAACCTATTTTTCAAGCAAACATTTGCCGCTGGGATTATACATTGTGTAATAAATTGTGGTTTCCTCTGCTCAGTCTTGATCTCTCATAACTCTTGGTTGTTGATAGTAGCTCGGTCGCGTTGGCAGAATCAACAGTGGCGAGTGGAGACAGACTGGCGTTGAGATTGCACAGTGGCTTCGTTCGACGAAGGAAACCATCCCACTAATCCAAAATCTGATAGCCTGGAACTCGAGCGTATTATATGGCAAATTATCGCTCGTTGACACCCGCGATGACCTGCAATATGCGTTTCAATTCACTCAACGAACGTCGACGTTTTAAATACAATGATATTCGGTAACCAGCCAGTTTGTAACGTTTAATTGAAATCGTTCGCTATTTTATTGTTTTCGATACAATAATTGGATTGCACGATTTGTGAAGACCCAGATGCTCGAAATAAAAGAATTTCACATCGAGGCAGTGAAATTTTTTTCTAATTCATTCGAAATTTTTTAGTCTGATCAAGATTCGTGGTCGTTGATTGAGATGCTAATTTTCGTAAAGCTGAAGGACTTAATTATCCCTACTACCTATATTTATCCAGATGTGATTCATGCGTCAGCTTCGTATGCAACAGCAGATCATAATGTAGCTCACTTGAGGCCTGATAAAGTAACGCATGAGTGATTGTTAATAACTTTTCAAGCGATGAATTGGTTTCGTAGAGACTTTCGACAAATTTCACCTTCTAAGGAATTATTACGGTATGAATTTAACTGATTACAGGATAAATGACAAAAAATATACAAGTTTATTTATGGTAGATTCGGATTTGGAAGTTATATTCTTAACTACAGGAACGGTCGGAGTTTAATGCTTATGGACTTTGATAATTCAAACGTACACATTTTGTGTACGTTGGCTCACCTGCGGGAAGATTTCGCTGACCAATGAGACTGAATTATTTCGCGCATGCGCAGTTGATTTTGAAGTTTCCAAAGATTGTTCCGGTATGTACACGGTATGTACACGCCTAAAATACCTACTAAAGTATTTGGTATCAGTCGACAGTCTCCTAAATGATTATTCCAGGACTGAATTCAGTTGAATAAAAATTTGCTGCAGTCAATCATGTTAAAATACTAAATACCGACCAGTTCCTTGACCTCAGAGTTTCACGAGGAAAAAAATTTTAATTCGGCACGTTCAAAACTTTACAAATTTGAAATTTCAACCCCGCCCCGTTTGACGGAGCTATTCGCGCAGCCAGCGGTCTTCAAGGTCGATACGAATGAGGTCGGCGTCAAGTTCGAATCGGAGAACAACGATCAAAACGTGGCTTTTTTTTTTATCCCCTGATAACGACCTCCGGCAATCCTTCCATTTATGCTACCAATTCCTGGCTTGCGGGTGCCAAATCAGATCAATGTTGTTCGACGTTGATTCGAATCTGCAGCACGAATGATTCTTGACTAATGATTCTTCGGGGGCTTGGCGCAGTTCTATAACCAAGCATCGCGAGGCGCATATGCTCGGCACGTAATGAACCGCAGTGGGTATTGCTGGAGCAGAGCTTGACATACGGAAGCGGGAGAAGCGCACGGCTATCGGTTGGCTGTTACTCGGTTAGTGCCGCGTATAAACTTGGGGCGGGCCGTTCGAGTTTCATGGGAATACCGAATGGCCCCGGGATAATTGGGAAGACTCGGAACGAGTCAACGGGCTGCTTTACGGCCCGAGCTTATCGCTGGCTTCGAGAATCCGCGTGCCCGGTGATCGAGCAAAAACGGCGGAAAAACAAACAAAAAAGAAGGAAAAATAAAAAAGAAATCAAAGAATTTCAAAAAGACACCGAGAAGCAGCGATGGAGTCGTTCGATAGATACGGAAAAATCGTCTTCACCGCACTTTACACCCGGTCTCCGGGTATTAAAACGTCGCATTTTTCCTGAGAAAAGGGCTTCGCGCCATGCGGCTTAGCCTGAAAGATCCTTCGGGGTGTGCGCCACGAGTAGGTACACATTTCCCGAGTCTTTCGCTGATTTATAGTTCGGTGAAATATAGGTTGTCCGGGTGGCCGGATGACTGGCCGACCCCTGCGATGGGATTTACACTGCGGCTGTGGATCAGCCTGCAGATGTAGGTGCGGCTCCGTTGGCTATGTATGTATATATACGTCGACGGTGAGTTCCCTGTGTGTTTTTACAAGGGGTGAGAATAGTCTCCCTTGAAAACGGCTCGCCGACACGCCGTGGTTGTTTCAGACGTGTATGGGTCGGTCGGACCACCGTGGCTATAAGGATTTGTTAGACAAACACCGCTGAAGCGTTGCAATAACAAATCACGCTGGATTTCCAAACGTTTTTGTTAAACGTTTTGAAAACTCACCACGTCGTATGGTAATCAGTGACAGACCTTGTCTAAAAAGTATAACTACGGTTTTCACGGTCGGGGATTTTTGTTTCACATAAATAAGCGGTATTCGACGATTCTTGAAAAGCAATTTCCATTCGTTTTATTTTTCTATCCTTACCGTCGGGTCGACTTTTTGGAAATACGTAATTAGTACGTGGGAACGTAATCACGTGTACGCTGAATAATTATTTGGACAACCTACGGGGTAAGGGTTTAATTAATCAAACTGTTGGTTTTGAGTACGGAAATATTTTGTCTCTTGCGCGTGGAATAAAGATTGAATACGAACATGGACGAAAATATCGTGACATAATTACCGAAAGCTCGAATCTGCTCCGTGGATACTAACAGGCAATCAACTCTCGGCGTTCCTGAATTGTTCGAGATTGAATACACGTAGTGGAGCTTTTGGAGTGGAATTGACGGTGGACACTGGGATAAGGGTCGGGCGGCAATCATAAAGTAGAAACTTGCGCAATCACAAGTTGTTGAAATTACCGGGAAGAAGAACTCATAAAACTACCGTAATTGTAAAACACAAATATAGCGAATGCGCCTCGTCTCTGCGCAGCGGGTGGTGAACCACCCGATCCCACCGACGTATATACAGAGTCGAGTAACTCTGCGGAGCGTATGTTTTCAAACTAAAATCATGATTCATTTCACTTGTTGAAACGCGCTGTTTTCCTCCCCTGCCATAAAAGGATACCTATCGTTTCACTCGCTTTGCCAAATCACTTCAAAGATATTTTACCAAACCGGGATGTGAAAATAGAAACTGGAAAAACGATGAAACGATAAATGGCCGTATCCCTTTACGAGTTGATTGATCAATTGTTATTTGATTGAATACTCGATAGATTTTTCTGAAAAAAAAACGTCCAATCCCAATTTGAACTTCCCCTGAAATTGCTTGGAATTAAGAAATTCACTAATTGTAGGTGTTTATTACAGGCCAGTCAAGAGGATAAACATGAATAGTTCTGATGGAGATTTGTTTAAAAATAGTGAATGAAATCGAAACTGCACGGGAACTTTGTTCATTGCAACGAGGTGCAGAGGTGTGTGCGTGAATAATTATTTTCGGGTGTGTCTGTACCAACGAAAATCGAAACCATTAACCCGCGTCTGCAGGGGTCGCCTCTGCGGAGTATGCGGCTCACCCACGTCTAAATTATTCCAAGAAGAAGGGGTGAGTCCAGGCTGGCAACCCTCGCGGTACAAAGGTGGATGATACAACACGGAAAGTCTGCCGTCTGAAACATAGACATGGCAGCGGTCGGCGTGACTTTGACCCAACGGAATTACCAATTATTAATTGGCCGTCAAAGGTTTCAGAAACCATGCAATTATCAAACTCATGAATTACGGTGAAATTTCAGCAGCAGACACGTATGGATTTTTAGAATTTTCATCGAGTTTCTGGAAAAAATCTGTGCAGCGAAGATTTTACCTTTTCCTCGTTGTTGTGTGATTTGTAGTACAGCCGAAAACATTGGACATGTACCTTTTGCAAGTGCTCATTTGGAAATTTAAGTAGTAAAAACTAAATAGGAGTGAAAACACTCTGCATATTATCGTATCCTAAAATATGGAATCTTAGAGTGAAACTTCAGGTACGTGTTTTACCCCTTAAAAGAAAAATATTGGAAGTTATTTTGGTTTGGAATGCTTTTTGATGTATTACAACATGTCATAAAATGAAGAAATTTAGCGACGCACGCCTCACGATCAGAGGCTTACCATGTGAGTGACACCCACGAGATGACTGTATGTGATAAGAATAAGTGCGGATGGAATAAAAAATGCTGCGCGAATGTTGGTGTCTTGACACTTTGAACCGAAGGGCGAAAGAAGCATCCTTAAGAATTCATCCCCATGAGGGATAACGCACTTCGCACTCGATTACTCGGAATCTGAAGATCAAACAGAGAGACTCCCGCCGACTTCCCATCTCACAGTTTACCGTCAGGCGTACTTCGGAACGTCTATCCGCGTACCTATACACACCGCATCCTACACATTTAACGAACTTCTTTGAAGGTGAATTGTTTTTCTCCGACTCGGTGGGCCAGCGCGACTCTCTCTTCGTGATACTGACGATGCTCCTGATTGCCCGAGAGAATTTTACTCCCATTCTTTTGTCCTTGGAACATCCCGCGCCACCAGCAGCAGCTACCCATGGATTTCCTTCCATCTACTCCTGCCAGTCCCTGAATCCCCCCCCACCGTCCTTTCTCTTCCTTTCCGTTTTTCTCTGCTCACAACTACCACCGCAACACCTCCTTCACCATCGTCATTTCCTTTTACCTCCTCTTTTTCTTCTACTTCTTCTTCTTCTTCTTCGCGTCTCCTCACATCCACTCATGTTTGAGTAATGTGAGCGGATTACGCAGCCTAAGCTGAAAAGTCTTGGGAGCCGGGTTTTCGCTCCTTGCCTTCCGAGATAAAGTTCCGTCGTAGGATTAATTCGCGCGCGTCTTGAATCGCGTCTTGCTTATAGTACACCAGGTATGCCCGTCTCGTACCGACCGAGCTTTATACCCTGCATCCTCGTCGGTCTTACACGTCTAACGCGCAATTCTTAAGGCGTAAACACTTTAGCGATCGTGCGTTTCCAGACCGATTGCAGCTGCTCAACCTGGCAAGATCCGCGATCTCCTTCTCCTCTCCCTTCCTTGTTCTTTCAGTTTCCTTGTAAAGACCCCGCGGAGAAAATCGCCACGGTAAACAATTGAATCAGGTCACCATGGGATTAGCCAGGGTTCGATACTTCCCAGCTCAGCTGCCTGAAACAGCTATGAACGTACACGATTGTTTTGCCCGCATTGATTGCCCTCGCGAACAAAATTTTCGACAACTTCTTACCCCGGTTTGGGTTCGTTGTACCAATCAATGTGCCATTTAGCGGTGATGCCGGTGTTAAATTCTTCCAACAAATATGACATGTAGTGATCAGGAAACGATTAAGACCATCCTAATTTTAAGCCTAATAGCAGCTGATACCTGATTCTGAGTAAAAGTTGGAATGGCCTTTGTACATTGATAATTTGTAAAGTAATGGAATGGTCAGTGGTCCCAATTGCTGATATGATTCTGTTCGGGTAACCTGCTGGATTGTTGGCACAGAAACTGTACTGTACTATATACTATACTAAAATTGGACAAATTGGAATTTTAGTACGGCGCATGTGAACAAGAAGGCAGATTTTCGAACGTAAATAGGAGTTTGTGTAGGAATCGAAGCCATTAACCTCGTACCGGCTATGTACCGTCTCTGCGGAATACGGGTCACTAAGTAATTCGCCAACTGAGGCCTCTCGAGTTCTCAAGTGCGGTCGGTCCGCGGTTCTCCTGGATTTCCGATTCCCGTTTCCCACGACTCGTGGCGAGTGAATCGGACCCAAGGATCTTCCTGGAACTTCGCCACAGCATCCGCGAGGGAGGAAAAATAAAACGGAAGTCGTTCGCCGGCCCGCTGAGACACCCGGCCGAGGGAATCTCACCCCCATTCACTCTGCTGATTGCGATTATATTCTCGCAAGGAAAGCACCCGAGATGCACCTCATCGTTGTCGTGTTGCAGTGCACCAAAACACTGTAGGTAGGTGCGTAGAATTTGGTACATGCCAATTTGGCTGTTTGACGGGTGAAAACCAGCTCTGTAGTTTACCGTCAAGAAACGATTTGTTATATAGAGTCTTGTAATTGTAACGTCAATTGTTTTTTATCAAAACCAATTGAGCGGTATTGACTTTCAACGGACGATTATAATATGCGAAGTGTTCTTGCCTTGACGAGCATACGCTCATGTCTGAAACGGTTCAATTTGCGCTGATTAACGTTTTATTACGTATACTAGAACGCGTCAGAGAGTGAAGAAAATCGGTGAGGCACAGCTCGGATATTTTCCTTGTTAATATTTCAATGCAGCCGAAAGAAGGAACGACGGGGCCGAGAGATGACCGCTCGGATTAATTGGATTTCTGGAAAATCTCTCGCCGAGATGAAGCTGCAGCATCCGCGTCCCCGATTCACTGTCGTATTATACCGCCGAGAGAGGGGGAGAAATTGAATTTTCGCACCACCGCGCTTCCTTCACCGCAGGAAATAATATTATGTTTTATATCCTTGACGCCCGCGAATACATATGGATATATGTACGTATGTATATATATGTGTATGTATATATACATGTATATACATACATATATATGTATAAAATAAAATACCTATTGGAATTCTTTAATAGGAATTTTTCACATTTTCCACCATTTCTGCAAAATAAGACGTCGTTCTTCCTCTGTGGGAATCATATCCATCCCCGTATCACACGCCGATGTGCATCAAAATTGTGCGCTCACCATACCTGATCGTACCTTTACCTTTAACGCAACGTCTTAGGTGTGTGGAAATTTCATGTAATTTCGCTGGTGGCCGTATTCCTTGAGGTTGATTGAGCTAAAATTTAACGACATGAAATCCTGCGAGTTTGACTCTTGTTTGTGAGGCAGCAGCGTTCAGAAATTCGAACAGTGCATCCGGTGGAAGAAAATAAAAAAATTTGATCTTCACTTGATTATCAATTTCATCCTCAAAACCTCTTCCACATAGATATACTATATTAACATGAAGACCGTTCAACATCGGCTTGATGATTTAAATTAAACTCCAACAAATTTGCAAATGTGCTTAAAAAAAACCAAACTCTTTGCCTGGTATTCGTTGACATCAGGCGCAATTGTTAGTGATAATGAGGCAGGTTGAAATGTGCAATGAAATAATTGTTTATTCACGTTTTTTGAATCTGCTCTCTGTGACAAGTGAATTAAGATAAAAAAAAATAAAAAAAAACACACACACATCAGACAGATCGACCATAATCACGTTTTTTTTTCCTTAGGCGTCCGATTTTCATTCGATTTCGCCTACAGCCTAGAATGCTTAGATTCTTTTCTATGCGACGAGCTTTTCAATCCAAGCACACTCTTCCTCGCGCAGCATCTTCCGGTCGTAAATCGTGTCTTCTGCATCAGGGAGAAAAATTGGGAATCGAAGAGCTGCCAATCAGCAGTCTTCCACCTCAAATTCTCACCGCGAAGGAGTAAAACGTGTGTATATATATATATTATATATATACATGCATACCTGTACGTATACATATATTTACCAGAAGCTCGTATAAAATCGGCTATCGTCAGTTCAGTCACGAGCGCCATATACGTTCCCGCGAATAGGTGCCGAGTATCTATACACATAAATATAACACCCTCGGCAAACGCACACAGACACATATCAGACGCGCGTTCTCTCGCGATCACGTATACGTATAAGGTATGTAAAAGAAGAAGCGGCGGAAAAAGCCTAAGCATAAACCTAAGCCGTATAAACCGGCAAAGAGATCGATAACGGTGATAGAGGGATGGAAAGGGTGGAAGGATGTGTGAAAAAATGTAGGTGAGATAAATAAAAAATGGTTGGATAAATGACGTCGTTCCGTGACTCTGTTTTATCAACTCATTAAAAACAAGGGCGGTTTCTCCTTGGTAAAGGATATCCAAGGAATTTGTAAACTTTAATGAGACCAGCAGCTGCTGTGGGCTATGAAGGGATGCCTTGTTACGTAGGAGATAGCTAAGCACGGTATAAAATGACGATGAATACTTGATGTTCGGCTGAATAATCAAACAGTCGTGACGAGCTTAGGAATATTGAAGTCTGCACCTGTCGCAGTATACAAGTTTTAATTGTCATTGCACGCCGGGGGATGAAACCCTCCTGTTTTTTTTTTATTTATTTTTCTGAAAACTTTGTTTATAGATCAACTATGCATGTGTTGAAGCTGTCTTTGTCCAGCGTTATAGAACGTTCCTTGTTTTCCACTAACTGAAATATCTCGAAGTAAATAAAAAAGACTTGCCAAAATCAGAGGCCCCTATTTCGATTCGAATCCCTGCCGCAACGCTTAGAATTTTTTTATTCCAATGGTATAGAATTCATGGTATACTACGCAATTAATTTTTGTTTCGTATGTGCTAGCAAAAATCTGAGACAAGGTAAACTTCTTGTATTTATAGTCGTTAAGAGTTGGTTGACAAAATGTTGAGATTAAAAAAAAAAAAAAAAAACAAATTGCCAAAAGCTAAAATTTAATGATTGTTCAGGTGGAAAAATTCGCAAGCCTCGATAATAATTTTCTTTTCTGAAAGCTTAAAGATTTTCATTGAAACGCGTATGTGTCACTGTTTGTATTGATGTCAATTCGAGATCAATTGGAGGATTTAAATCAACAATTGAATCGGTACAATCGAAAATCGATTAGCCCATCAAATTGCTAACAACACTTCTCAGACCCAAAAAATGGAATCAAACCCTTTGCCTTGGGGAGTGCATGTTATTTTATTTTATTTATTTATTTATTTTTGTTTTTTTTGACATAAATTTTCGGTGAGCATTCATAGTTGTAGTATGTTTTGGAAGAAATATTGCGTATCGGTATAACGTGCTTATAATATGCATGAAAAGGGTGGGTTGATAATTTCATATTCCGAGTATGGAAAGCGTTTGTATAAAATCCGACACCGGAATACATATTGCTGATAAGTGCGCCATTAGCATACATACATACTTGAAGGGAATACCCATCCCATTTCATTTTACTGTATACACCCCGAACCTTATACCTTGCCTTTCATTCAAATGTATTCCGGAAAGAGGTTTGTTTTATTTCCGAGTTACTGCACTTCCACACGTTCCTTGCTAGCGGCCTCCACTGCATACTGTATGGGAATGCACCTGAGTCAAAACCTGATGCTAAGCCATTCGAGCCGGGGAAATTCGATGAAAGTAAGACGAAGACACTGCAGCTCTTGTAAAAGCGCCTCTTCGGTTCTGCATAATCCAAGAACGACGCTGCAGGGAAGGTGAAAATAAAATGCGATTACGCCGAGTACAAAACCAATGGAAACGTGCAGAAAACGGTGAAAATAGAGACACGGGGTTTTTTCGGTAGACAGGTGAAATGAAGGAAAAAAAAGAAAAAAAAACGAACAAAAAAATTCTATATATTTTTCCACTTTTTACCGCGCTTCACGCGCGTTGTTCATCTGTTGTTTATCGTACGTGTAAAACTGTAAATGATGTGTGAATGTTATATCCACGCGGTCGCGTCTAGACTGGTTAATCAGTTTGAAACGCAAAGCGGATTATCTCGGTGTTCAAAGTTGCTCGTTGTGTACCATTTATACGAGGGCCATTTCAACTGAATCCAACTGCCCATACGGTGACAAAATGGAATGAGAATGAAAAACAAGAAAAAAAAAAAAAAACTACAAACGTTTGTCAATTATGAAGCTATTATACTCGTAAATGCGGAGATGTCGTTTTTTGTTAATTTCAGTCCTTCGGGTGACGTAGCATTTTTAATTCTTGTCATATTTCACGTTTTTCAAACAACTTGTATCAAGATTAATGTTACGTGTTACGGATAAAAAGTTTATAGTTTCGATGAAAAATTGACACCTATGAAAATGGCGACGTTGTTTATTATTCGTTAATCGTGAGATCTAATTTTGGATAAAATACGTCTCACATGAAAGAATCTCATTCTGTGTAAAATAATTTCAACAATGTAGAGAAAGTTTGGTGATTGTTTTTTCATTGTTTTTATTAAACAATATTTAACTCTTTTCAAAGTGTTCACGATCTCATTTTATTTTTTGCAACTTCTCAATTAATAATTGTCATTTGATCTAATTTATGGCTTGAAATTTTGCAACATAATAAAGAGAGTTTTTTATTTTCATTCGGAAAATCATCGAGTAAACGAACAATGCCGGGTGCACAATAGCGTGAGCCGGATTGCCTTGTACAGGCATGCAAGCTGCACTCGTTGCGTGTAGAAGCTTCGTAAAGAGCTTCCGATATCGCGAGTTGATCGAACTATTGACTTTCGTTTAATGCTTCTAGCTGGCCTTAATACCCGATACTCGAAGGATGTCTTGTTTTTGCTGATTTCGGTAAAAGCATCGGGACTCAATCCCGTGTAGCAATTGGAAAAATACTCCATCGAATATATCTCACGGATCGTTCAATTTATAAGGTAATTTTTTTCTTCGCACAGGACGAGGCGGGAAAATGCAGGAGATTAAACTATAGCTTCAGATGACATAAGAATTCACGGTGACTGTTTAATTAGCCAAATAACGAAAAGGAAAGAAAACTTATGAGTCATAACAGTTTGTAACTTGGCTGATTCGGATGCTTACGCCTTGCGTTTGGAAGAAAACAGTATGCAAGAGTATAAACTCGGAAATACTTATCGTTTAACGTTGATCGAGCAACGATGAAAAGCAATCGGAAAAAATGTTAGTCGCCTACTTCGTTTGGGGTCTTCCTTTTATCTTGCGAACGCGTTAAATGCTCTAAGCGGCGCACCGACGAGTCGTTTTTGTATTTTACTTTCAGCCGCTGCTCTTATTTCAGGAATCATACAGATCTGTACTTTTGAGTATACGTCTCCTCTATTTTTTACGCGAGGGCGTACAAAATATTGAAAGAGACTGTCAAAGGAATTTCGAGCAGAACACGGGGGGGAACACGTGACTTCAATATATTTTTTTATTGAAAAGTCAATACAAACCGTGGCTCTTTTTTTGTCGACTTCAAAGCCTGCAGGCACGGAATTACAGGAATGAGATACTGTAATAGGTGGAAAAGAAATGTCTTTGAATAAAAATGAAATAAAATTTTACCACAGGTCGATCCGTCAATCAGATCACAAAGTGACGAGGAAATTGCTTTCATATAGTTACGTGGAGGTAATTACAGACGGCTACGTTAATTTACACGTGTTCTTCTTACTAAAGGGAATTTTGCACCGAAATGCTTCTACGGAATTATGCTTACATAAGGCCGCCATCGCTTCCATAAATTTTGTGAGCAACAGGGTGATTAATTCGGGACCCTTTTTCACTGTTACCATTATTGCTTCCATTTATTAGTCTACTGTTCACTCTTGACTGTACAATTCGACTCGTTTCATTGCACGAAGTGCTTTGGAATTTTTTACATCTTTGTCCAAAGATATCGGAGCTCCGTTGGCGTACAATATCGGAAACCTTGATTTTGAATTCTTCACCATTTAGAAAACGGAACGAAATCAATTCCTGTCAGACTAATTATAGTCAATTATACCACCAGAAAGTACGAATTCGCAAGCTCGCTGTAACTGGTACGTGCCTCGTTCGTATATTTATCCAAGCTGATTTCGAATCGGGTTAGTGTATATATCTTGACAGAGACATTTAAATAAGCTGTTTCATAATACTTGGGAGCTTGAATGTACATATCATTGTACGAAGTGCGTTATTATAATTTCCAACTTAAACAATCCGCCGAGACGCACGACGTGGCGGAAATATAATTCTCATGTTTGTTCGTCCCGAATGCAATTTCTTGCAAGCTCCGTAGTTGGGTGCAGGTGCGCGGCAACGTTCATACTTTAAGTTTATTCAAGAATTGCAGTAGGTGTACCTAATCCAATTTAAGGATTTACTTATCGCCAGCCATACCGGGTTTCGGAATTAATTCCGTAATCTATGTGCGCGAATCTATGTACCTGCTGCAGGGAAATCTTATTGTGCGTCATCTGGCTTTCCGAGCTTTAACGTTCCGGGGGTTGGGGAAACCGGTACAGGTGCACTAAGCGATTCTGACGATCGCAGACGCGGTAATGGAACATCCGAGTTCCCCTTGCCTACACGAGGATTATTCGCATGTCTATGCTCGAGGTTGCACACCGGGTGTCCCGTCAATAAGTATACAAGAGCCCCTTACGAAACCAGATTCCTATAATGACACAGTTACCCAAGACTTAGCCAAGACACAAATCGTTTTGTAGAAAGTTTAAGGGTGGAGAATAAACCAACTCTGATTGACTTTATCGATAAAGTCCGATAAAGTCAATCTAATAAGAAATACTAACCACCCTCGAACGTTCTAAAAAATGGTTTGTGTCTGGACTAAATGTCGGTAACTGTGTCGATATGGGAATCTGTATTCAGAATTGACAGTGCATACTTGGCACTCCGGTGAAGATTTCGTTGAACATCTTTAAACTTGAGGTTTCCGATGCTACAATTTGAGGCGAGTTTTCCAGCCTCCGGAAGGAGGAGTTGATTCATTTTTATTGTCTGGAGCGGCGAGATCGGGGCAGGGCGTTATATCATCGTTCCGGATAAACTATCGGCTGATACCTAGAGCTTTAGCTGAAAAGTTTCGACGTATCCGGGCTACGTGGCCACAACGCTTTTTCTACACCGCGCACAAAAATAACTGTACATAAAGTTGTCACGTGTCACGTGTCGTATACGCGTATTAAATTGGAATCCTTATACTTTTAGAATATCACCCTCTTCTTCCACAACGGCAGCTCTGACTTGCAGCGTCGGTATAGCTCTCGAATGAAATTCGCGACATGCCAGCGACGTTATTTTCATTCGCGATCCCGTTTACATCGCCTCACTTTTTCCGAATCATACTGTTAATATTTTGCGCTTATCTTTATCGAAAAAAAACTCTGATACTTCAACGATTTTTGCGAGTACTTTGAAGAATCTTGGAAGATTGATCTTGTTTTTTTATTTTCAATTCTAATATCATAACAGTCCAAATAATAACGACGATTTTCTGTTCATTTTCTTGTTTCGCGAATCAAATTATAATTACTCGAACTTGCTACGAATTTTCTAGGCTGCAATTTGCGTCAGAAATTAGTAAACGTTGAGCTAATTTCAAGATTTTTTTGCCTCAAGGATAAACGCAAACCTATGTATGATAAATAAATTCAGAATCAATGAACGAGACTGATAATCAATTTTCCAGGACAATCGCAGCTGCGTTTGAAATTTGAAATCAGCTGACGATAAAACGCCATTTACGCTCGGGTAAATTATTCTCTCGAATTTGCAGGCGAATTGAGAGTAGGCATGTTTTTGCTTTTTATTTTCTATTTCATCGCTCCTGTATGTATCATCGAAAATATGGCATTCTTTTGTTGTTTCAATGTTCCTAATAAGCGTGAAACGAAAATCTGTTCAGCCCACAAGTTTCGTACCTATTGCGCACACGAATTAAGGTCTTTGACCCTATTTGCCTTCGCCCTCTTAGACTTAATTTGACGAAGGTTGCGTGTTATTAAAGCGCCATTAAAACTCTGTGCATCTACTAATTACAAGCACGCAGTCTGAACGGCAGGAACAACTTTTACAAATCGATAATATGTTCCACTGTGCTCCGGCTTGTTTCAACCAGACATTCGGTTGCACGAATAATTGTAGCAAGATAAGAACGGAGGTTTCTGAAAATATTTTCACATCGCGGACTTGTGCCAGTTTATTTTCCAAAACTTTTCAAACGTAATAAATACAACGGAGATTGGGAAACTTGAACAGAACTAAAAACGTTGGAACAGCTATTTTCGCAATGCTGAAAACAAATGTCATTGATTTCGTTCTTTTTTTTTAAATACTATCGGTGTACTTTTATTGCCGAGGAATTTTTTTCTATATTCATTACTGCCGCGTCTACCTAAAAATTCTCTGCGTTTCGCACAACGTGAAGGCATTATGTTAATTTTCGAATGGATCGAGCTCAGGTAAGCAGAAAGGAATAAAATTACCCGAAAAACCTCTTTTCGTCGATACCCGCTCTAATCGTAAGGCCGCAGGGGATGCGATAGAATTTCCCAACCCTCGTGTATACTCCGGCAGTGTATCATGAGAATTGGCTTTCCTCTTCACGCACAACCCGTACGTATTTACATATACTTCGAGTAGACCCTCATTCCATTCGGATGAAGATACCTGCGGAGGTGCTTGAAGCGCCCGGAACGCTAAGAAGCGTTACTTGGAGAACGTCGGGCTGACATTCCTATACTGTCGTAACATTTTTACTGTCAAAGAAACTGACGTTTTAAATTTTGTCACGCGTCACGTGCAAATGAGAATAAACTTGTGTATCCGGCTAACTAAAATTGACAGCTGAAAGGTATACTGCAAAAACATGAACTGGTATGAAAGACGACGAGTACCAATTCTGCCAAAAGACATTTCATCGATTTTGATCGATTACAATCACCTCAAATTCAAACGAACATGCACGTCTGAAACATTGTTCCATCATTCTGCTGTTTGATCAAAAATACAGCAGTAATGCATTTCTGACAACTACCCCCAGTGCATATCTAGAAAGTTCTGATGCTCTATGGTGGATCATATGACTGAAGGAATAGTATTCTTGTTTATTGTTCCTTTGAATACGAGCAGAAAATATACACAATAAACACAAATACTCAGGTATAGACGTTTTCCCTACCTATGCATGCGTCGGAGGTACCTTGGAGATCCATTGTCTACTTCTCGAGTTTTGCATCGGGAGTATCAGGACACGCGTAAGAAGGGAAGACGGGACAAATATGGCCGTCTGCACGCTGACTTTATTCGTTGGTAGTGATGTAGACAGAGTGGATATCCTCGCACACGTCTGGCACAGTCCCTTAGCCAGCCCTCAATTCACCTGTGTGTATCGCAGTAACTCGCGACGATATATTTTCTATCGATTGCCGCTACGCTTCACCGTGTCGTTCTCCGAGTACAGACGTACACTCAACTCGTTTGATTTGGTTCGGCTTCAAACACGGTAAGCAATATGTCTCTGCTTTTCAATTAGTAGTCTTGCCAACGCACAGATTACGTTTCATGGCAATCAAGATTCCACCACTCACTTCGAATCCTGATTACAGAATAGTTTGAGTGTGGGTGGAACCTGCAGTCTGAGTATTATGAAACGAAAATAAGACCATTACGATAATTTCTATTCTGGTAAATTTGAGAAAAGGTTCTGTAATTAGATGATGTATCAGTTCGTGTTACAGATAATCTGAATAACAAGTCATTCTTTCAAGTAACATTGTTGATCCTTAATGTCTTGCTAAGAATATGAAGATTGATGTAACCTCAAAATGAATGTGAATCGAGTGTAGCGGAAGAGAAAATATAAAATATTTTAATCATTAAGTTGAGCTCAGTGTATTCAAACTTAATCATATAGGATAAATAAGTCTACGAGTGAGATTAAAATACGTCGTAGGTTTTATTCAGGACTCATATTTTACACAAGCAAACTCAGCATATGATAATAAAAGTCTTGTTTAACAATACACCTTGATGATACGGTTGACACGTTTTGTTCCACTTGATTTACAATAATAAATCAAATAATATCAACGAAATTTTGCTAATTATCTACAGCATCGATCTCGTGACGAAGATGGAGTCGAGCTTCGTTTATTGACCGCGTCAACTCACGCGCTGCAAGCGTATTAGTGTTGCCAACCTAATCTAAGAGTAGCTCGAACCGACTATAGCAGAATATTGCGAATCGAGTGTGCTGTGCGTTTTGCAGACGTAGATGAATGTGAATGTGATGATCACTGTAGCGTGTGAATGAAATGCGATAAGTACAGTAAGTAGAAGAAATAATCGAAACTGAAACGAGTTTTTATTATATTAAAATTTTCCGTGTCTGTGATCAACGTATCGCTTGTTTCTCTTGCCACTTGCGTCCCGAGTCATCGTCACATGAAATTTGATCAGAAAGGAAGCTCGTTTCAGTTTTGATTCCATAAAACAGTGAGTCACTGGGAACCTACTAACGAGCATGACTGTACACGACGTAATTGATGCGACTATCGAGTGTGAATTGGCTGTAATTAATTTAAATTTACACTTCGCAATGAGACGGATTAAAATCAACCATGCAAAATGTGCGAGCGTTTCGTTTAGAGTAATATGTTCCTTTTTTCACAAGCTTCTCTCTTTCACACGGTCGAAGCAGTAGCGCCAATTTTCCAGAACATGATTTAATAATTCCAGGTGTGCGAAAGGCTGAACCCGATAACCTAGCCACACCGTTTTATATTCCACCATCTGCGACTCGCACTATTCATGCTTTTTCATCGCTGTATCTATACAGATGCTGTTTTATTACCAAGGAATCGAGTGTAGGAACGTTATCGTTACCAGCTGAGAAAA
This sequence comes from Neodiprion fabricii, assembly GCF_021155785.1. Lineage (NCBI taxonomy): Eukaryota > Metazoa > Arthropoda > Insecta > Hymenoptera > Diprionidae > Neodiprion > Neodiprion fabricii. Next base: position 23,825,740 of record NC_060243.1, read on the forward strand.
AAGAGAAGCCATACCAGTTCACGTGACTTGAAATAGAAACGGTGTTCGAACATCCAATATCAATGTGGTAAAAAAAACGATTCAAATGTAGGTATTTTTGATTGCTTCAAAAGTTTCACCTTCCGTCGGCATATTTTCTTTCGAGATTATGAAAGAGTTTTACAGTTTTTTAACAGCGTAGACATTTTTCACCGAATATTTTAACGAAGGTAAAGGCAGTACAACTTGAAGCTTGAGATATATTTTCGATGCTTTCGGATCCCTGATAAGTTTCTTTCCAATTACTTATAATCTCTATAAGAACTATAGAAACAACGATTTTTGTAATTTCAAAGTTGACTCATTATCAGGAATATTGACCAGTTCGGAATTTGGTGGTTGCTAATCGACTGATATCACAAGGTTGTGCATCAACTGATGTCTTCTACTCCGACAAATTAATGAACAGTAGAAAATTTCCGATGAAAATAAACGCTTCTAAAGTTTTTCTTGTTGGTGCGAAACCGTTCCATGCAAATTTGAACGATTCTAGAGAAACGATTAGTCTTCTGAAAAGAAGCTGGTACCAAAAGAATATTTCTTTAATAATCGATCGACGTCAAATTATCGGACGTTGTATCGGTCAGAATGTCGTCTTGTGTACGAGAAACAAAACGAAGAAAAAGGCATATTGTTTTAGCATTACCAGAGTTTATATTTCATTAGAGCTGGAAACGTTTACATTTTCAATTCACTGTGCTCTGGGTTCTACTGCTCGCTTCCTTGTTTGGACGAGTTTGTTGTGTTAACGAGAGTCACCTGATCGTGGCATTGCTTGTTGATTAATCACAGCGCTGATTCGCTTGCCCTTTGCATAAATTCCAATATACAACATGCGATTCGATTTATTCTATTCGCACGGGTAACAATCGTAATTATATTTAGAAATTGTGTCAGTGGTATTTTTCTTGTAATTGTTTATACATTTTCTGATACTTGTAAGATCCGGTTCACTCTAAATATCGTCGAAGGATCTGACAAATCAAATTTGAAAATATATTGAAAATTGTCACTCGCATATTTTGATAAACGTTTTTCGTTCAATTTGAGAAAGATTTATCTCTTATTATTATTAACCATGTTGTTTTCCGGCTCGAATTTTGTGATCTTCCAGAGAGAGCTCACGCAATATTTTCAAGTACGTTTATTTGGCAAACTGAACTTAGGTATATACGCACAACTGGGTTTATGCACGTTTTTGCGTAAATATTGGCTCAAAATTTTCCCCCCGATTTCCGGAGGCGCTTTATGCGTCGCGTGAGTGAAACTGGATCATGAATGGATTTGTATAAATAGAGAGTGTGGCTCCTAAATGTGTTTGCCCTGCCTAATTTGGAGCAAACACGACGACCTCAGGCGGTAAACATGTCTTTCATTCCAAATGAACGTCCACCCATTTTCCCTGTTCGTGAAAATATACTGTGTGTTAAAAGAGGGGCTATCGTTTTGAAAATAAACCGAGTAGCAGCTACTGCAGTTGGGTAGTTCGAACAAAATAGCTTCAATTAAGTTTATCAGCTGTAGAAAGTGCTGAGAATCAATCGACAAATGTAAGATGTGGAAAGAATTCGCTGAAAATATGTATAATTTTGACAGATACATTTTTCTATCACCTCTTGCACTCTTTCGATATTTTTATCTCACATATTTGGAGCTTTTTTAATATGGAGAATAAATAAGTCGATTTCAAACCTTCAAAATTAATCGCCCACGCTCCTTAACTTTTCGATTTTTGGGAAAGACTGTTTTACTGGTGTCGAAAATTGCGATAAATAAAATTATGTACTCAAGATACTCTCACACCGCTATCGTTTCCACGTTGTGAATATCAATCCGTATCTCAATACAAGGATGTGCAGCCATCGTGGTTTATGGAGATTAACGTTAATTCAAGTGCGTCTAATTCGGCCCGATTATCATTTACAATTAGCGGATACGGGTGTACCTGTTACAGACGATGAAATTCATTGAGGGGAATTGGCACTCCGTACATGCTTCCCCGTTTATTCAACGTCAAGTGCAATGTGCATATCGTGTGTAGGCTCCACGTTTACATCAAATCAACTCGATCAGCTCGAAATTCAAATTAATAACCGCGATATCAGACCCACTATTTTGAATTTTGGAAAACTGATTTCAGATTCAAATTCAATAACCTAAAAAACCTGAAGATAGTTACTTTCATTAAAATCAAACTATTTGTCGAATTGGGATCTACATTGGGTCCACCGTTTTGAATTCGAAGAATCTGATTTCACATTCAAATCAAGCGATTTCAAAAACCGTAATACGGATATTATAGGATAAAACTATCAAGTTTATTTTTCTCAGGTGAGAGTGGCGTGAGAAGCTCCTTTTCGCTATGCAGCCGAGGAGTTAATATTACGTATATTATTCACGATCATCTTTCTTTTCACATTGTTTACGCCAACTACTCCCTTCGGGATCGATCCACCTAAACACGCAGTGCCAATTTCCTGGTTGAAAAAAAAACGCAATTTCTTTGGATCGCACGTAAAAATAACGATTGAGCAATTTATGGAGACAAATAGACACGTAGATCCCTAAGAAATTGAGCGGGCCGTTTAATCGGCACGAAAACGTTAATCCAAATCGTTCAAAGATTGCATTGTGGGGTTTGATACGTGTTTCTTTGTTCTTATCAATCAATCGCTTCGACTTCGGTGTTAGGGATGAAACATTTTTTATTCTTCCTTTTTTTTTTACTCAGCAGAACGGGGAGGTTTTGATTAATCAGTGAACAATTAATCAAAGATCAAACCCGACTGCTCTAGATAATCACGCTCAATTTTTTACCCCCTGAGCATTGGACTGCTGCTGCAGTGTTACGTGATGGGAGGTCGGGGTTAACCAGGGTTGATGTATCGAATATACCGGGCTCACTATCTGGACAGTTCATCAAATCCATCACTTTACCCTATATGTACAGAGTACGGCCACACAGCCAGAGGTAAAGCGAGCCCTTATATTCCTAAATGCAAACAATATCTCTCAACGAGAGTCTGTGCACTCATTTGTTGCATTTCTCTGTAATTTTGCTGTTTTCATTCTTCCTTCGTTCTCTGGATAACGCTTTTTATTTCTTTTTTTTTTCATTTGGTAAAGTGACTTACAATTGTTAGTGAGCAAACAAAGAGTAATATAGCGAACGGTGAGTGATTATTTTGCGAAAAAATTATTCAGGAAGAAAAATTGAACATGATTTACATGTTGGTAGATTTTTTCACATCGAAAACTGCAACACTTCGACCTGAAATGTTGAGTACAATTTTTTTTCAATGTCGAATTAGTTAAACGCAGCTGGAAATAGTAGATTGACTGTTCTTTCTAACTGAGTAGGCAAAATAGTACATTCCTGCACTAGTGTGGGAATTGAGTCGAAATGTCTCTTGTTGTAGTGTAATTAAATATTTCGATTTAATTTCCCCGCTAGTGCAAAGATGTGCGATTTTGCGCACTCATTTGGATATGAAGAATAGAATTTCGCACACTCAGTTAGGAAAAAATACTTTTCACACACTGAAAGCATAAATAAGAGGAATTTATTGCCCATCAGCCGTTGTAAATCAATTACTTTTAATTCATAAAACGAAGATTCACTGCATGTTCAACTGTGGAAAGCTTTTTATCTTGTCCGTCAGCTGTGAATTACAATAATTTTCCACGACAAAATACATTTCCACAATTCGCTGTTCGCTGCAAGGAGTGCAAACGGTAAAACAATTCACTCGGTGTGTGAAAGAAGCGAAACTGCAAGCTGCGGAAGAACAATTTCGCGGGCGGGCATATATTTATTCATTTATTTCGACAAATGCGATACATCGCCTCACGCTGAACGTCTATAAATATTAAAAAGGACATCTCATTATTTTATATTTTGAGCTCATAAGCCATATTTACGATCCCTAGCCCTACGCCACCCTCGATCTTCCACGTTCCATTCCGCCTCTGCTTCTCCTTCTTTTCTTTGTTCTTCTCTCGGGCCTCTCCTCTTTCACAGTCTTTGTTTTCCCTGAATGTAAAAAGTTTCAGTCTCCAGCGAAGCACCGTTCCCCCATTTCTCTACTTCCTTCTCGTTTTTGCCCACATTCGTTTCTTTCTCTATTTCTTTCTTTAAAAAAAAAAAAATAAATTTTTTTCCTCCCTTTTTCGTGTATTGTATTTTACTTCCAATTTGGACTCGGATGTTTTGTTCGTCTTTTTAAAAAAATATAAAATACCGACACGCCGTAGCGGCACATATGCCTGTATACTTGTACGACATACCTGTGTATGGGCATATTTTTTATTCCCCAGGATTACGCAGCATTACTTATTCATGCTACCCAAGCCTAGTTTATCAGCGACGCGGCCTCTTTCCCCCACCCGCCGCATCTTCTTACTCCTGGCTTATTTATTGCCTGGTTAAAAGAAGGAACGAGATAAAGGAGAGAAGAGAGGCAAAAAATTGTCTTATGCGAAACAATCTTAGTTTCCCCTACCTCCCCCCCCCCCCACCCTGAATTATTCCTCACTCATCGCCGGCGCGTGCTGTTTCACGAAACCCGGTGCACACTTAATTCACCCTCTTTTATAGGTTTATTTTCACCTCAGATAGAGATCCGGAGAAAGAAAGACAGCGGCTGTTTTTCTTTACTTTCCTGATCACCGTAGCCAATCGATGCAAACCGTGATCTGAGATTTAAATTAATCAAATATCATTTGAATCGTTAGGATCATACTTTGCGAAAACTTGATTCTTTAACGATGCAACGGAATTCTATCATCTATGTACAAAAAGTTGCACCCAATGATTGATAAACAACGATATTACGCTGCTGATTGAACAATATGTGATTTTATTTTTCTTTTGAAAAAGTTCAATCGAGATCGCAACTGAAATTCAACAACCTCTTTGTTCAGTTTCCTGAACACCGGTAATTATTTCATCGTAACGACGACCAGTGGACTGATTGCTTGGCTTGAATATTAATATAAAGTTTTCGAGAGTGTAGAAATGTTTGAAGGAAGGAACAGAGTGGATAAAAAATACGGAGTAAATTAACAACATTTTTTTTTCAATCAAAATCCACACCCGTGTTTCATAACTCAGACTTAAATATTTTTCACACCGACAAAGGTTTAGTAAAAAATTTTCATTCAAACAAAATTGTAATATTCCGAAATGTGTCGGGTATCGAACCATTTTTCAGCCTGTTTTCAAATTCGTTCGGGCGAAGTAAAAAAAGAAGCGTAAACGAGAATTCTCGATTGAAATTCCGTATAATGAGGGTTGCGAACGGATCGCAGGAACGAAGCACACAGAGACGCTTTTCCCACAGACGCTTTCGCGAATCGGACTAGTGAGCGAGTTAGCTGGATGGTCCCCGGGATTCCCCGACAAGTATTAGATCAAGGGATCCAGAGGCAGCAGCGCCGCGCCGAGTCCCGTCGCCCCTGGGAACTGGGGCGTGAATGGATGTAGGTACCTCGGTTCCGAAGCTCGAGCTTCGTGCCAGACATGAAACCTGGAGAGGTAGTCAGCCACTGCATGCCTTAAGGATTCCGCGTGTGTGTCGTGTGAATGCGTGGGCGAGAAAGAGTGCGAAAAAAATTCTAGAGTGAAGGAAAATAAAGGAGTACGAAAAAGTGAGCGTGAAAAATAAAGGAAAGAAACGAAGCGGGGAGGTTAGAGGAAAGGAAAAGAAAAGAAAAAAAGAACAGCGCGAGAAAGGGAGGAAAAAAAAAAAAAAAAAAGGTGTGGAACATCCTCTCTTTAGTCGGACGTGTAGTGCAGCGCCCTCCATCCATCATTGTCTGACAACGCTTCGCGCAGCCCTATAAACATAACCTCGCTTTTGACGATGAGCTCGCAAGCTTCGTGCTCAAATTATCTGGATCATGCAGAACCACTGTTGTGTATTTTTTCCTAGTCTGAGTCCGTAGTGCCGATGACAGTGCGATTCTTCACCCTCTGGATAGAAAGTTGCAGGTTGTTTTATGGAAATGCAATTATTGGAGAAAAAGAATTATCTTAGTTTCAACGTAGAGATGGTAGGAATTTTATTCGTCCTCGCTCTACATTGACACTCAACTTTCCTGCTCCAGCGAATTATTTTTTTTTTTTCGTGATATGTTAGTTTGTTTATGTTATCAGGGATGCGTTTATTGTTTATACTTTGAACGATCTCTAAAAATTTTAAAATATCATTCGTCACAGCTGTTATCCCTTGTAATTAATCAGGCCTGGGAAAGAAGTACACCGAAATTTTGAAAAGTAAAGTAATAAGAAAAGAAAGATATGAGCTTCATATTGAATTAAAGAACGGATTCCCCTTGAAAAAATGTTTATTTTTTTTACTATTACAGATACATGAACATAGAGCTTGCTGAATTTCGATGGCATTATCCATACAACTTCATTCCTTTGAAATAGCGATAAAGTAACGGGCTTAAGCGGATTCGAGAATTTAGTTCGAAACACCTTTTACCTTTTCACGGTGAATCGTTCAATCCTCGGAATTGCGGCTGGAAGTTTAATTGTAAAAAAATGATTACAGTCATACCTATAATACTGAGTTGAAGTGAAGCATCGGCTTGCGTCCGTTTGGAATATTCTTCAACTACGCAAATGGATTTTTGAGAAGCTGCGATTAGGCGTTTTTCAATCCCCATGAATAATGTATGCTGGGAATTAGCAGAAATTATTCAGCGGGTTATAAATCCTTTCGAAAATAAAAGCGAGATATAAAAAAAACACGAGGAAATCACCCTCGCGGGGTGAAAACCGCACGGGAAATACGGTGGATATATTTTCATTTTTGAATCGAACCGCAGAAAAACAGTATAATTCAGGTCACATCCGTAGAGCGGACAGTTATGAGGTTAATGTTTCAGTTAGGCGGGGGATGGGAAGTTGTACGGAGAGGGCGCGCAGGGTCGGATTAAAAAACGCAACGGGACAAACTCGTAAATGTCCGGCATGGGGACGGAGCCGAAATGCTTGTGGCAGCCGCCCCCCGGACGCATCGCAATAAATTCTTTTTCAAAGCGAGCTTTTGTTTGCGGATCTCCGGACCCCGTGTAAATTATGCGGACTATATATTTTTTTCAAACACAGTCAACCATCCGCCCAGAATTTCAAAATGCATCTGGTTAATAATGGCCCATGGATCCCGGAATAATACGCGGAATCTCACTCGATGGATCGCATTAATTACCATAAAATTTGGCCACCGTTTGCTTGGGGACTCCAAAAACGATACGGTGAAAAAAAGTCTGGGTGAATGTTTCCGGGTTTTGTTTGGAAGTGAGATTTCTTTTTACCTGAACAACTCAAACGTTGAAGAGAGAGAAAGAAAAAAGAATTTTGCAGAATAACACATCGTGAATTTAATTTTGAATTGCTGTTGTGCGAAATTCGAAGTTTAATAATTCAAATAACGCGCGGAGAATGCCAATTTTTTCTTTCTTCGGGTATCGCTACTTGCGATTTACCGCGTTTTCCAAGTTTTCGGATAAGAAAGGAAAAAGTAGTGTTGTAGGTAAATTTCTAAGAATTTAACATCGAGTATCGAACCTTTATCGAACATTTATATTTAACGATAGGTGCTTATTTGGGGGTTACAGAAGATCGATCTTAGAATATATTCTGAATTTGGTAAGACTAGTTTTTTTTTTCACAAAATATAGGAAAAGCTGCTGACATTTGTGAACCTAAAAAAGCCGGGCGAAAATTGGTGGAGCGTTCCGCTTTCACGAATAAATTTAAAAACTATTGATCAAGCTCGCAGTTTTTTGATTGGCAGGAAAGGCAAGTCCTTGATGAATATATCAATATAAAAACAAAATGCGGTTTGCGTCGAGGTTATGTCGCAGAAATTTCGCTACTCAATCAATTTTCCGATACATTATCGGCTGCAGGGGCTTCATGCAAATATTTTTCAACACAACTGTGCATCGTAGCGATGAAGGCTGATTGAGCGACCTATTGCAGTGCATCGAACGTCGAATGATGGCAGGGTTTAGAAGCGGCGGGCTATTAAATCCAGGATAAACTCAGTGTGTATATGTATATATATATATATATATATATATATACATACAATCATTTTTAATATATACATATCGTTGAGATGGATAAAAATGGATGATTGATGTGTGGATCGGAGTTTTCATAGCCGAATTTCACGCATTTCTTGTGAGGCTGATTATGTTGTGTCTCATATTTGCACATTACTCTTGATAAGATTTGAAACGAAATATTTTCGTGGCGAAAGTAAGGATCTTAGTTGGAATTTGGAAAAATATTAATTCTAGAAATCGTGTTCAATTTTTCATGTTTGGTAAAAAATGAGAGCGTTTAGGAAAATTTCGGCAAATTTATTTTCACATTAAGCTCGTTTAATTTTTATTTCGTGTAGACCTTTTTTTTCCCCTCTTTCACTTTCAGTCCGATCGAAGCGAGCGAGGAAATTTTTAGTTTTTTACTCTTAAAAAGAAAACGGCCGGTGGGTAGAATTTTTCAATTAACTTCGCGGGAATTCGATTTCCGAAGGTTGAGATTATAGCAGGATTATATTTAAAATTGGCAAGAGCAGTATGTAACGTTGCTTTAAGGTGCACACGCCGTAAGCCGGGGCTGCCTGACTTCCATCCTGGGAAAAGATCACAAATAGAGCGAGAGTTTGAGAGAGAGAGAGAGAGAGAGAGAGAAAATCTGCGCGAGGAAAACCCATCAAACTTGTTCTCCGAGAAAGTTAACGCGTCGCGATGACTTTTTCTCTTCTCTCCTTTTTTCTTTCCATTTTTCTTCTTATTTGAGCCAAGAAATGCGATAAAAAATTTAAAACGAAAGAGAAGCGCAAGTGTACACGCATGCGATATGGATGAAATAAAAAGTACAATGTTAACGAGAGAGGAAACGGATACCAGGCGATATTAAAGGAAGGGAGGGAGATACAGAAAGTATGGTTCTACTACCGTGTTCGAAAAACCAAAAAACAAAAAAAAGAAGAAGCGGGCTGAAACGCCGGGAGGCAAACGATGTCGTCAACTCAGTTCACCGTTCAACGTGCGAAATTCAAAGTCAACAATTCTGCAACATGCCATGTATAATGTATACATACGTAGAGAAAGAATTTGCTGAGTTTATAAAACATGCAGGCGAAAAGGATATTTTTTCTTTGAACGAAACGTTCATTTTTCTTTCCAATTCAAATAAAAAAAATAAAAAATTGTTAAAGCAATTTTTTCGAATGACTTAACGGAATTACATTAATTACACTCAAAGGAAAATTTCTTTCGCCATATTTAACCGTCATTTTTGGTAAATTCAATATTTTTTATTTTTTTATTTTTTTTTTCATTTTCGAAGTGTAATTATGCTATTTAAATATATTACTTCTTACGTTGTATAATTTTTTCGCAGTATGGGAAACTAAGAATTCAATCAACTAAATTCTCAGACTCCGCAAAAGTGATAAAAATCGTTCAATTCTAATCTACGATTATTTGATTACTTTTGATATCAGCTCAATTTTTTTTTCATGTTTAAAATTCACACTTCGGTGTACAGGGACGTGAAACTTTCTGGCCTGCAAGGTAGCGTGGTTTTGACAAAAATACGGAATATTTGAATAAAAATCGAGCAAATCCCCGAGGAAAAATAACACTTCACGCCTGCCTAACATCACGGATATGCAAAACAGATAATTTCTGTTCGCCAATCAGCCCAGAGCGCGGCTGGAATCGAGTTCCGATCACCGCAAAGTAATCAAGCCTAATTAAGCATATATGTTATTCGATTCAGCAGAGACGTATAATTAATCGAATTAGAGGTGAAGCCAAGTATTGCAGTGTACTTGAATTTGTAACACTAATTGGAAATGATTGAGGCAATTACGAAAATTGCTGTAGTGCAAGAAGTGACTCGACGATTGCTGGCTTTACCGAGATTAACCAAATTCCTGGTAATTTTCCACCACAATTATATCAATATCACACATCCGAGCTGGAATTTTTCTTCAATCTGGATTTAATAACACTCGTGTATTTCAATCTGCGGTGGTTGTTTTTTGAAGCGTTCGTTACGACGAAAAATTTAATAACGTTATTCCATCGTAACGAGTTGCAGTCTCTTGCATTTTTATATTAAAATATCTATTTATTCTGTTTAATTAGTCGAACCTTTTTTAAATACGGTAACATCTGCGCGGATGTATTTAAATTGCCTCGAATGTCTGTTGAAACAATTTGAAAGTCGATATTTTACTTCCGTAAAATATGTATCTAATCTTTTCTTTTAGAAAAATAACATTTTTTATTCAAACTCATATAACAAATGGTTTGCTGTTTTCTAAGTAGAGTAAAAATACTGCATTGGGGCTGATAGGCAGAAAAATTCGATACGTTGTTTCTTTCAAAGTTCTGATGAAGACTTGACGTAAATTTAAATTATTATTATCGAGCGAAGACAATCACCCAGAATTGGAACATCTTGTCAACGAATGTAAATTTCATTCTCAAGTCTATAAACTTTCATTCATGTCCAGTTGTGTCAGCCTGTTTTTTTTTCCTTTTTTTTCTTTCGAAAGATGATGTTCAATTTTTTTTACAATTACTTTTTTTTTTAAAGAGACATTTTCGAATAACCTTAACTCTAAGGCCGACAGCTTTTTTCAATAAACGGTAGTTTCCGAAGACCTGTGGAAAGAATTGAACTTTATCAAATCTCATGTTTTCAAAATAGTTTCTGTTCCACACTTCGAAGTTTTTCATCATTTCATTTCAAATCACCCGACTAAGAAATTGAACCGTTAAATCGATCTTGATAATGCTTTTTTATATTTATTTGCTAAGATGGCTCTGATAAGAAACCTGACAGGGGCTAGACCAAAAAAACTGGTCAATGCCCGAGTGCTCCATGTGGCTATTTTTATTCCGGGTTTTGAAATATTTGAATGAAGGCGGATGGCAGAGGCTGTATTTCGGGTAGCAAAATCCGTTTAGATGGATTTTCGATACGGTGAAAAGGGGTCGGTATTATAGGGTGAGAGGCTTCAAAGAGATTCGAACTTGGGTAACATTTTCAACCGTTTTCCTATAGCTTATGCGTCGAGAATATCGGCCCAAGTCGCGCACGCAAGCAAAGTTTGAAACTACCGTCATCGCAGTCCGAAACACCGCCAACAGTCAAGAATCGCGATTCAGTTATCAAGCCTACCTGAAACTGTATTGTCGGCCATTGTTCACAATCAAACAATTCGTATACACTGCACGAAAAATGCGGTGACGACTTTTATCGACTATAACTTGTTGCTACTCTAACGTTATCTAATATTGAATTTCCAAATCTACAGCAAAAACTATTCTGGTCATTGGGGTGGTTAAGAAAAAAAAAAAATTGATGAAATTTTTTTTCGCTATTAACCTCTCAAATGTTAGTGTTTGGTCGAAAAAAGATCCTTACAAAAGGCGAGTTTTTAGTTCAAGTGTAACAAATCGCTATTTCAACTTTCATTTCCCATTCATTTAATATCGTAAAATTTTACTATTCGTTAAACGTTAAAATACTCGTAAGCCGTTCAATATTTTTTAAATTCATGCCTAGGTATTTTAAACTGATTTTTCAACCCTTACAAACCTCTGTAACAAAGCATACTTGTCATCATTAGAACACACATTATAGTCGTCTGAAAACTGGTGATTTTCTCTTTTTTGGTAAAAATCGGTTTTAATCGGTATTCAATAATTTTTAATTTTATGCCTAGATCCTTGAGGCTGATTCTTCCAGCTTTCATAGTTTACTAGTATTTCAACATTTATTTAAAATTTAAATTTTCCCAGCTTGACTGAATGGGAAATATAATAAAAATTGAAATAACAATTTGTTAGATTTGAGCTAGAAAACTCACTCTTCTGGGAGGATCTTTTTTTTCTATCAAATACTAAAACCTTAAGAGGGTAAGAGTAAGAGAAGAAACCTGTTAATTTTTTTCACCACTCCAATAATCATCCACTAGGCTAATTTTCGTCAATTTTAACTTTACCACAATTATTTTCGCATTGCATCGTCTCTTGACCTCCCGAATTAACATCTGGGCGAACGATTACCCGTGATTATCAGATTTACTCACCGTGAAAAGCGTTGCTGACAGAGGGATGAATACATAAATCAGTGTACTTTCGTACAGGGTTGAAAATACGTACAGAGGGGGTGGTTTATTCGCCTACAGTAGGTAGTGGAAATAACTCCGGTCCTGCGATCACTGCAGCAACCATCTAAACTCGGCGTTGTTCTTCCCAGGGGAAACGCATCTAATCAGGATGAATGACCGCGAGAGGTTTGCTCGGCTCTCGTTGCCCCCGAGGATCCTCACAGGACGCTTGTATATGTAACCCCCTGCAGCCAACCCCTCGACCAGTGCGACTTACCAGCTCACTCACCGCCGCTCTCCCACTCTCCTACACCATTCTGTATCCATCCCTTTTCCTCGCCCTCTTCACACGGCAGTCGGCTGCTGCCACAAGCTCCCGGCTGTCATCGGTCTTCATTATAAAAGTGAACACCCGCGGCTAAACCTTGTTTACCGCCTGAAAATTAGTTGCTCTTCTCCCTTTGCTGAATGAGATCGAGCCCGGCGCTGTCTAGATTTCAATGGGTGAAGGTTCAGGGGTGGCGCCCTTTATCTTGGATAGTAGGGCTACACGACGGACGCGTGTCTTCATATTTCACTCCAGCTGTATAAGTTCAATTCGACACTGGAACTTGGAGGAGTTGCCGTTTATGCTCTTCGAGTAACCTTCGTGTGTTCCTTTTTTCTTTTTCAAGAAAACGAGCAGTCAAAGTACATTAGATTACAAAACTCGCTTTAGCAAAGCTGATGATGGCCGTCTCTTTTTTAAATAAGTTTCTTGCATTTTCACTAATTTTTGTTCTTTTAAATCCCATCACTGCTTTTTGTCGATCGTTACTCCAATTTTTCGGTCAATTTATTTGACGCCATTCTGCTAGCCAAATAATGAGTCTTACACCATTTTATCAGATACAGCTTTTAGTATCCCGAGATTGAAGGTTTGTCTAGAATCTATATTTGTAAGGGGTCAAACCTATATGAGCGGGACCTCGATTCGAATTTCATGATATTTCAGCTTGGATATGGTAACGCCAAATCATCACAGAACAATCAAATCAGAGTATCTATGAAACGTTCAGTACTACTAAGTTGAAATTTTTGTATTTTTTTGTATTCTTCGTATGCGATTTGCGAAAGATGTTTCGCAGTTTTAAATATGAGATAAAATTGGTTTTGCTTTGTAAACTTTACTACTAAATTCTGCTTAGCAGTTTCAAGCGATAGTAAGTTGACTAAATAGAAAACAGAAAAAAAAAAATAGAATTTTGTAGGCAAATACAGAACCAACGATATTTTTCTACGGAAATTTCAAGCTTATGAATGAATGGATGAAGACATTCGATGGGCAGGTGCAAAGAATCACTCTACCATAATTGTGGCCTGAGTTATCGACACGTAATGTTATACGTGATAGTAGAATTAAAGTTTTCTTTTGAAATCGTGTCATCACTTAAGACAAAGCAGACTCCGCATGTAACCCTACTCAATGGTACTTGCTTGAAAGAACGTCACGTCATTACTTTTGAAGATTTTATACAGTGCCCGATATGTGGTAAGAGAGAGAACAAAAACTTAATTGGCTGAGGCTACGAATTTCACGGTAAGATACGAGGCTTAGATTCTTGTGGTCAAGTCCGGTGTAATATATCAACATTGTACGAGTTACCAGGTAAAAACAAATTTCGGATGATACGGTACCAGACACAGATCACTGGTTCTATAGACAGAATAATTTTTCATCGTGTTTGCCGACGTGCACGGTTTAATTTTTTTAAGTTAAAAATACAAATCATAACTGGAAACTAGGATGTCGTCAGGATTCGTTTCCATCTGCTGTGAAATGAGCGGTTGAAAATCATCCCTTTCAAACGTCATGGACAGTGTGATCGGAACCCCGATGCGGTCAAGCCGTCTGCCCCGGGAACAAAGCTGACGTCGGTGTTTGCGAAGCGTGCACAGATTGTAGTGACGCGTCAGAGTAACCCCGAACTTATTATGAACTTATTAAAGTGGGCCCGGGTAGCAACCGGGGAGGATGGGTGGGCCTGGGTGCGTTCGCGTGTTTTAGAACCAACGCGACGTTGGCACGTGCTGCCATACTGCTGTAACAAATTGCCGCTTCATTTTGGTTGATGGATGAGACCCGGGTTTCGCAGGAGTGCTTTGAGCCCTGCAGTGTACCAGCAGACCGTATTGCTCCACTAGATTGAGCAAGAGGGAATTCCGAGGCTTAGGAGAAGAACGGAGATCCATAGGATGTACAGAGGATTTGGAATATTATGTATGTCCACCACACCGGTAATAATTCGAACGCAGCGAGAGCTCGAAGGTAGGCTCGAACCTCCCGCATTATATCGCAATGTCTTGAGGATTTGTTGCATGGTAATCGAAATATTTTAACAGTAGGTACTGTCAATGAACATAGCTTGAAGCACTGTTGTAGGTGCCATGGATGGGAAAACAGGTTACGTGACATTGAGATGTTGTTCGAATACATGTTGCAATAGTGAAATTGAATCTGGAACAGAGATCATTGAGGGAAAATTTCATCGATAATCCAAGTACGTTTGACCATCCATCGACTCAGTGACTGCAGGCTAATTTATCATAACTTTCTTCGAAGATTGTATTCCGCACATCTCTGACACTCAATTTTATGAACTCACTTTCACGCTGGAGCGGATATATTGAAATAAATGAAGCCTGCTTGGAGAGGATCAGGTTTGAAAAAGAAGGGATAACGGAATCGATCGTAGTGAAGGTAGACACTGCAACAATGATATACATTGCGATGATAACATTTGAAGACGGCTACAATGACACATGGATGAGGTGCTAATTGTCATTCAATGATTCGAGGATAAAGAGTGTCTTAACCGGAACTCACGCAAATATCAAGTTCATGAACCATGCGTATCCATCAAGTACCTGCACTCGTCACATGCTTCTCATCAAACAATCGTAAACTATGTTCTTATTTTGTAGTAGTGGCAGCCTTTTACTCGAATAATGTAACTTTCTAAAAACAACGAAACACTTTAGCTACTGATTCAACATTGGATTACTCAAGTGCGACCACTGAATCTCTAATCAAAGGTTCCGGGCTTACCGCAGCTGCTCACACTGCAATTGTATTCATTACCAATGCGACATCCCACAGATTTTGATTTTCAACAGCAGTCAATGATTTGTAAGATCAGTAAAGAAACTGATTCAACAACTTGTGCCGCTCGTGAAAAGCTGGATGAAAAAAGTGGCGTGTTAACAAACTGACTCGACTTAATTTTAATCGAACGAAGCCAAGGCTTCTTGGGTTTCACTTATGCAGGTACAACGATAATCTCAGATCTTTCATCCAAAAACTTGCGGCTTGCAGTTTGTGATGATCGATGGATGGTTACTTGATAGAATTTCCGTAAATTTGCTTTTTGGGTTTTCAGACAGAACAGAAAGAATGAATTAATTAACCGGAAAAATGAGATCTGACAATATCCATGAAACTAGCGTGAAAGAAACATTTCAAGTTCGGTGTGCTTACGAAGCTCATTTCATATCCTATACATGTATACACAGCTGAATATATACCGGCGAAGGTCTAGAAAGCTGTTTAGCCTAGAGCTTACTAGAATTTGCCAGCTGTGGCAAGTCGGGTATGGAGGGGTCCCGGGAAGCGGAGAAGCTGACTAGGGGACTGGCTCTAATTCGTCCTGTCAGCTGAGCTTATTGACTGTGTTTCCAGCTAAGGTTAAGCACGCCGTTTCTTAGTATAATGTCGGTGGTTCACCAGGATTAATTCGATTACACAGCGCCTAAGACGAGCCCATAGGCTCTACGCAGCATTGTAGGATCGGTTCAACCCATCTCGAGCACACAAGGACGCGCAGTTATTAGTACGTATCATCACCCCTGCGCGCTGCACGTTCTTCAGGGTTTCACGCGCCACCGCGGCCGAGATATCAGACCGAGAGAAGAAGGGAGAAAGGAAAATAGAGGACGGAGTAAACCGAATAGGAGAAGGAGAATTTCTGTACGAAAAGGTCCATTAACTCGGGCGGGAGACGGTACACATTCCGCGCTAATTCCATCCGGCGAATGCTGCTCGTTCGTTTGTGCGTCGGAAAAGGAATTCCTTAGGTCTGAGGAGGGCATACCTATCCTGCCCTTCTTCGCGCGTGAACCGAGCTTTCGAGCAGAACTGAATTTTCTTCAAACTACTTTAATTAAGCACGGGATGGACCCGCGGTAATTAGTCCTCCTGAGATATCCTCCCCCCTCGATCCACTTCAGCTCGTATTATCTCTTGCATCGAAATTTTTCGACGGTTGCTTTTTTTACAGGGCAAAAATGGAACGGGGGAGACCTTGACTTCATCCTTCGCTATCCAATCCAGCAGTTGGAAAGGCAAAAATTGGGACAACCGCTTGTAGGAATGGCTGTTTGTTCTTTTGGAGCATCAAAAGTAATCGAGACCGACTCTGGCTTTCAGATTTTTGGAAATTAAATAATTTTTAACTTCCTGTAGATCCTTGGTTAGAAACAAAAAAATCGTCAGACTTTGATGTAATATGATACCTGGGAGTTTTTGAATCGTTCATCACGAATCTGAATTTGTAGTTCGAAATTCGAATTGATTATTATTCTTATTATTGTTATTCCTTTGGTAACTCGGAACCTACAGTGTAAAAACGGAAAAGTCGAAACCTGGCTCACAGTCAGCCTAAAGCTGCTTATTAAAGTTCTCAATTCAACTCCTTAAAGTCGGCCTTACAATACCGCACATATGTATACCGATTCGTCGATAAGGTTGTGTGTAGCTTCTCTCAGGTGGATCCCTGACATGCAAGAGACTAGACTTTGGAGAAGGGCTTCTCAGTATTATGCTAATCTCGTTAAAGCGAGAGGAGGTCAGACGGCACTAGAACCCACGCAGCTATCATATTAAGATAATGATGAAAGGGTTTCAAACTTCAGACACCAGGTTAGTTACTGGGCTTATTAAGACCTGCTTCCGATACTCTGCGAGATCCTATACCCTGCTAACTTGTTTGTCGCATTTTCAATCATCCTGGCATACTGCTCGTCACAAACCTGCCATCAAACGACAGAGTTAAGTTGATTACGATCAGATTTCCTGGATAAATCATGATTGTTCAAACAACATATTAGTTCAGACGTTGTAATAGATATTTGACGGTAGTAATTGTCACCTGAAAATGATTGTTCAATGTTAAAGAAACGATCTTATCTTTTCACGAATCGACACGTCTCCTTGATCGGGAAAAATACAAGCTAGAGGGAATAAGCAAAAGATGGATATTTCAAATTTTTTACCAAATTTTTTACTAACGCTGATGAGATGTGTAGCAAATCTTTGTATTAAGCAGAATTTTACCGTCAAGAAAATTGTGGTTATTCAAAAACTCAATTACTCTTCGTCAGTTTATACTTTCACGACACTTTAACAAATATTTTTCCTGTAAAAAATGAAATCTCCAAAATAGCGGGGCCAGATTTCATTGATTTCAGTTGCGAAATCATAAACTATTATACGAATAACATCAGACACCATCGTTGCTAGAACGCAGATTTCGTATAGTCAAGAAATGTAGTTGAATCCAGAATCCTTATTCCTTAACTTATCAAGAGTGCTGCGACTCTGAAGGCAAGATTACTTTTCACTTTTGAAGTAATAGGAACACTCATGAAGATTGAACATTGAAGTGTGTAAGGAAAAAAAGTGTTCTGTTTTCTTTGCGTACACACGTGAAAACTTTGGTTTCACTATAATTCGAAACGTCTAATGAGCAACAGAGCTCGGCCGGTGTGGGGATGTTTTTTTTTTATCAAAATTGAAGTTTTTAGGGATTTCGACCAAAAAAATACAGAATCAAAAAAAGTCTGACACACCCTAATGATCATACACGATCATACTTTCTTATTAATGATCTTTCTAATTCATCGGATAGATTCAGATCATACGGATAAATGAGATCCAGATTGACAATCTGGTCTCAAAGAGTAAGCAAAGCCAAATATAGATCGTAACTTATTTAAAACAAATACAACGTGCAGACATTCTACCAAATGGAAATTTCATAACACACAGTGAGAGTCAGATTTGACAGCTGGAATTTAGGTATCCCGACGCGAATATTTCGCCAAGGCTTTGAAAATTAGGTTATGATTCGGACGCGTTGTTCCCTGTCACACGCTGAATTATTGCCGACGTATTTTAGTGACACGTGGGCGGACTAAAACGGTTCTGGGGCCGGTGGGTCGTTGGTCAGCAACCTTAAAAAGGTCACTGGCCACTTTTGGAGTTTCCTGTCGCGGTAAATTAGGTTCCCAAACGACGTGGCCGAACAGCTCTGAGGTTCCCACAGCTGCAAGCATTCCAAGAGTCATGAATGTTTTAAAACTCGCGGAAAATACGTAGCTAGCCTTCAGAATGAATCAGGGAAGGTCAGAAATATCGATTAAATACCGATGAAACTCAAACGAAATAAGCTTGCAAGTGCTCGAATTGAAAAGACCAATCTGGCAAATATTGATGCAAATTTGGTTTTTGAAACATACTGAAGACATCGAGTAATTTTAAAAGTATTTCCCCTCATATGAATTGGTAAAATTGCAGGAGAATAACACAGGAGATAACGTAGGAGGAAAAAAGAAAAATTCAAACAACTTTGAAATTTTGTATACGATTTGTAAATATAGCAAGTAAGAGAATTAAGAGTATGCATAATGGTTTTAAAAATTGAATGCGATTTCTGTGTAAATATGAAAAAACCAACGACTTGAGGATCGCCGGTAAAATTTTATCACATGGAAAACTAGTGAAAAATTGGATGAAATTAAAAGAACTAGGTGAAAAAGATAGAAAAATGTTATAAATCATAGATTCAATAAGTGCTCATATATATGCGATGCAAGAGTTGACTAATGAAATCTAAAAACCAGTGTCATTTGTGTCATGTTATTGGTGGGTTAAGGAACTCTTTGTGCGTAGTTGGGAGGGGTGGGTGTTAATTTTACGTAAAATCTCAGGGTAAATAGAACGGCTTAGCCATCCGCGGTACGTATATATACGTATTCGCCTCTGGAGGAATGCCACTTGAGCACACAGTTCGTGGCCCTCGGCTCGCCTAATAACTTAGTTGTTAAGTCTTTGGTTCCGCCATTCCACCATCAGCGCTCCACCGCCCACCAGATTATGATAATGTAGTCCGCTTTAAACTCTGGAAAATTCTCGAGAAGTACCCCCGCCTTTATACATAAATATGGAAGAGCCTGATTGAAGGGAAGAGAGTAGCGAAGACAGGATGAGAAAAGAGAGCCAGACTCCAGGCTGGATATTTTTTCGCCCGGTGGTGTGTAAACGAAGTTCAAGCTTGCGACTTGCAGGTCTTCGAAAATGGACCAAGTTCAAAGCGGGTAGCGTGCCGCTGCAGTTACTTCGATAAAGAAGTTTTCTTGTTCGTAAGTAACGATTCTTGGATTCTTAATCCTTGAATTCACCTTTTTTTTGGCAGCTTTGTATTTATTAAACTATTTTTTTGGTAATGACTGTCGAGTTTTTAGGTTCCAGATGGTCCCTGAAATATTTCCAAGCTTAAAAAAAACACAAGAATGATTTATTTACTTATTGCAAAATAGTACATGTACTTAAAAAAAACAAGCTTTTTCTGCTAATCCACCATGAAAATCGGAATGCCAATTTTTACATAAACTCAAAAACTGAACTCATTTTCAAATGACTACGGGCGTGACTAAAAAACATTTCGCAGTTTCAAAAATTCAGTATTATAACTAATGATTTCAACGTATTTTGGTGGTTTTCACAGCTTCAATGGGTCTTGAAGTCCATATAAAGTATAACGTAATAGAACGTTGCTGGGAAATTAAGGTTCTTTGATTATTGAAAGTTTAGGTACCACTGGAATAATATTTCTTACCGTCATTTCTTTTGGATACCTTCATTACATGAATTCTGTGAACGTCAAGCTTATAGATTTGATATAACTTTGCAAAGATTTCACGACAGATGCAGAAAATTCTTAGAATTTGAAATCTAACCCTAGTTTTTATAATTTTCCAGTGAATTTCAAACTTTTCCGATTGGATTCAAGTTATTTATAAGAATCCAGTAAATATTTGGATGTGATCGGAGTAAACTGGACCTCAAGCGTGGTCAAATCTTTGTTTCAAAGCTATTTATTTTCATTGACAATAAGTTGAGAGACGTAAGTGAGAACCTGAACCGATTAAAGTCAATTGCTAAAGTAAGTAAAACATAAGTTATTTGAAAGATCGTGAAAGATGCACGAATCACTGCATTGAAAATTTTCGAAGCGTTATGATATTTCGTAAATTGGCTCAGACTCCCGCTGAATTTGTTCTTTGTTTCATCGAGACACGGTCGAGGTTTTTTTTTCATTTCTCTTTTCTATCGGTAGACAAAATTTGGCTCTCGGTGCAGTACGAAGATTTGAAAACAGAGAAGAAAAAAGTGGCAGACTTTAGTAGTGAGGCACTGGTTTGGAAAGCGGGTACCACTTGGTAGTCTGGCTATAAGCCAGCTGCAATCTCTGCACGAACAGGCTAAGCTGCATTCTAAGCGTGCATCCGAATGGTCCTCGGCATTAATTGATCATCTAGGAACCAGTGATGTGATGTGCTGAGACACACAAATTCGGGTTCAAGTACTGCCATTGTATCACGCGGTTATACGGTGTACAATTCTGTATGCCAATATTCTGTACTTTATGTACAGTGAAAGAAGCTCCAGTTCAATAAATTTTCGGTTTTTGATTTTCGACAGAAAAAACTTGAACGTTTTTCTGAATTCCGTAACCTAACCTAACCTGAGGATTCATGAATTTGAAGGTTCTCTAACCTTGTTCCGAAACTTGGAAGTCAATGGAATAGCCTTACTCGGATACAGGTTACATTAACGTTTCAGAAACTGTATAGCTGCTTCGCGGTGGAATATTCGACGGTAGAATCCCTGCCTCCAGCCAAAGAACCGGATGCTTAATGCTGACTGGGTTTGAATAGTTCAGTTTGCGGATTGGTCAGTGGTGCGAGGATAGATATGACCGACTACCACCCTCAGAGGGTTCGTCAGTGGTCAGTGACACAGTGTTGCATATCAATTCAGGCGAGAAAATCTGCTTAACAAGATCTCTGTTCCGTTGAAGATATCACGGTTCGTAAAATATATATACCCGCATCTCCGATATCCCCCAAAGCCTCGCTGTTGCTGTCCATTTACATTCTTCTATCTGAATTTTTGTACTTCTTCATCTTCTTCATCCTCAAAAGGCTATAAAATACCAAGAAAAGGCGTGAAAATATGAAGAAAAATATTGCCAATTTTTTTTACCGCGCAGTTCTTCTTCAAGGATATAATACGTTTGTACTACGAAACGTTGACATGTCTTGCGATCGTTAAAAAAGTTTCCTACTCAAGGCTCGCTGACTTTACAGAACAGACTTTCTTTTTTTCGTACCAGTTTTCGAGAGTGCAGAAGTTAGTTCCAAGTTCGGAAAAGTTCAAGAATCCATCTTGATACATACCAAAAGTTTTAAGACTCATTAAATCAAAGACTTATATTTTGCGTGATCAAAAAAAAAAAAAATTGGCTCACTTTAACCGCAGCTTGGCACAGATATCCTGCACAAATTTGTTGAAAAAAGGATGATTGGAATGAGATATATTGCTAATTCGAAGACAAATGTTCCATCATTTTCCGAATGCTGTTGCAATATCAGTGGGTGTTGATGTATTTGGTTGAATCTAATTTACACATGAGTAAAATCGAGGTAAAAAACACACTTTGATACACTTTCTTCTGAGTAACTGGGCACGTAGTTCAAGTACGTTCATAGATTTCATTGATGCTCTTCAAGGGTATAACGTGTGCCTACACGTAATCGAATTTTCATTATAGGATCTCGGCAGTAGGTTAAAAATTGTCTTTATGAAGGGACGCAGAATGATGATAGAAATCCGTAGTAGTTATGGGTTTCGTATACATCTAGTAGTAATTACCCAAGCCCTTTCATTATCCGGCTTAGGTTATTATTATACCAATTTTCATGGTATCGGAAAATTACTTGGATGATGAAAATTGCCGCTTTATCCTGCACACCGTACCTACCCGTATACAAGATGACATTGTTCAACGTGATCGCAAGCCTCAAGGCTTAACTACTTCAATTAATCTCGACAATAATGCATCCTTTCAGATAATAATTCCATCACCCAGTCGCTTTTACGTCACGCCAAGCCTTCACCACCATCGCTGTCGCAGCTTTTCAGGCGTCCGCAAATTGCTGATATATTACAGGAGAAAGTCACGTGGTGTAAAATTTAGATTCAATGTTCGAAAAAATGTGATAGAAGAAGAAAAGTGTATGAACGTGGATTTAAAGGTTCTTAATGGCAAAGCACTAATGAGTGGCCACTTTTTTTTGTGTGAATCTGGACGAGTTATTGAACCGAAAGTTTATGAACTTATATTTCCTTGATGTGGAATAAGCTCTTCACCAGTAGATGGGGTCAAAATTGATTACCATCTTCAGTTAGTGCTGATGATTGAATGAAATGTCAGGATAAAGTTATTATAGTAGAGCATCAATTGTCTGAGCCCACTTTATCAGAGGACTAATATCCGTTGTAACTCAAAATCAGCACTCATTTTTTTATTCAGAATGGCTTAAATCTTGTAAAACATTATAGTAGCAAAAGATAAGCACAAAAGGTAAAAAAGAAATACATACGCTTTATTTTTAAGTAATGAACATCAGGCCAACAAGAAACTTGTATAGTAGCTGGACTAGTAGAAGATGCAGGCAAGAGCAAGGCACGCGATGAATTCTTGGACTTGGATCGATTGAATCGAGCATCTAGTATAAACAGGCGTCCGTAGAACAGCTTGAAAACGTTTGCGATGATAAAAGAAAGACTTGCGTCAATGAGGTCTAAGAAGTTTGAAGATGAATTCATAGCACCATTGGGAAACATGGTATGAGTTATATCGGTTACACCATACCATGAATAACCATAGTTAGGTAGACGTATGAGTAGGAATCCTTCCAACTTTGAATGTTCAATACACGTGTATTCGTTGTAACGAAAGTAGAGGCCCAAGAAACTATGGAAGAATAGGCGCTTATAGCCTGATAAAAGTGTCCATCATGGCCTGATGGGGGACAAAAGTATTGTAAGAACATTACAAAACGGCGAACGTAATGAACGGAGCATTGTAAAGAGTGGAGCGGTTCCAATTGTGCAGGATTTACCTCGAATGGATTGTCGGTCTTCTTTGACGGACGAACGTGTATTCCTTCTTGCGCCACGTAGTCAATGTACTCTAAAAACTCTCTGGATTACCTACTTAGTTGGTCGTAAAGAAGCATGCCCGATCCACGCCCAGATAATTTAACAAACGAGCAGACGAGAACCAGCGCATAAGAGATAGAGAGAGAGAGAAACAGAGAGAGAGAGAGAGAGAGAGAGAGCGAGAGATGGTACTTACACGGCGAAGCTTTGGCTGCAAGAAGCTTCATCCCAAGCCTAATGATCCATCGATTTAGACATTCTGAACATTGCGAGTCCTCACTTCGTCTTGTTTACAGAAAGTGATGATGGCTGGATCACCTTCGCGTTTGATTTACGGACTTTGCAACAGTGGTCTGAAAATCTGAGTTGAGGTTAAAAAAAAGAATTTGTGGTGCAGTGGATTTGCGAAAGTGACGCGAAGGTCCTTTTCACCCCATGAAAGGGGCTCCGTTGAAGGGACTTACCAACGCTAGCTTTTGACGCTTCCCAAATTTACCAGGTCATTATTCGAAAACCCCTTCCGACGTTTTATTCGGGATGAATTTTGGCGGGCTTATCTTTTCGAGAGTTGAATGATGGGATGATCTCGGGTGAAATGTAGGGGCGATAACGGGGCCCCGTCGACGCTGTGCCCGACTTAGGATTCGCGTCTTCATCATTCCACTCAATGACGCGTCAAATGCAATCAGAGTGGAGATTGGCCCGGCGAACCGCGGGCTTGGCACTTCCTATAACCATATCCCATCGATAATCCGACCAATTATTATAGATCACAGCATGGGGGAAGGGCGTTGAAGGAGACGTCAGCGGTTAGTTCCACCTCGTTGGTTGCTGTGGTCCGTGTACTTTGCAGTGCACAACGCTTCCGAGACCTTGCAGTTTTCCCACAATTACTGTGTCCTCTTGCAAATGCATCGGCCGTTATGAGCTGAGTAAGTATTAACTGATCCTGGAACGCGTCGGCCCGATGCATTCGTCCAGGTTCCCCACCCCGAGTCTGAGTGAACGGTGAAACCGTAGTTGATAGTTCGGTTCGGTTAAGCTTCCATCGGATGCGGTATAAGATCGCAGACAGAGGTTAATATTCAACTTTAAGTAGCTTCATACCGAGTTGTTAATTAATTCGTTTTAATTAACTACCGCGGTATGACATTGTGTATCTATCTCCTTCCATTTGTTGAACGAAAATAAAATATCACGTGCTCGGAGAGGTCAACGGATTTTCATTCGCATGCATGGTTGGAATCAAGCTGTTTATATAATTCAAAACTACTCTTCGTCTATGTTTTATGAAATTTTTATTTCTTTTTTGTTTCTGAATTCACTCCAAACAGAATAATTTTGGTTCTTTAGGATGTATCAGGTGCACAGTTCAGTAAAAAAATGTGAAAACACAAAAATGGAAAGACAGAGGCTTGTAATCAATAAACAAATCAAGTATTCATGAGTTTTAGTTTAAAACTGACCAGTACAGTAATTATTAGTCTGCGACGTGTTGCATTATCGAGCACCATCTGATGTTATGTCAAATTCATCCCCATTATTCAATTCGAATAAATGATAGCATATTTTGTTTGCAAGCGGATTGTAAACTGGTATGGATTTCACACCAGTTATTTTTCGACAAATTGAAAGTCTAAGCGATAATTTCAGTTTCGACAAATTGCAGATGTTATAGGTTCCCAAACCAAATAGGCTATGATTTGTTGACATTGGACATACACAGCATTTTTTTTTTTTTTTTTTAATACAAAATGGGCAGAATAGTACGATGCCTTAAGAATTGTTGATCACCAAATGTTTTTCATGCCAATAAGCTGATTTTTTGTTCGCTTCTCATTCAATCAATTCTCTTGTTTGTTTTTTTTTCTTCAAATAACTTCGTATTTTCGTAGCAAGAATTTAAGATCTCCGCAACGGCTAAGAAATCCAAAAATTACGGTTGCGGTGACTGGCGGTTCCGAACCAGTAATGGCTGCGCAAAGCAGATATACGACTGTTCAGAGTACACGACTGTCTTGAATAGCTCCCGGGGTCCGCTATTCAAAATGTCCCTTTCAGATACCCACGATAGCCTCTGCGGATAAGTTAGGATTGAACGAACAATAGGTGACAACCACGTCCTTAATCAAACCTTCCAGTGTTGTTGATACGTATATGATATCGAGGTACCTATAAGTTTATTCTTTCTGACATGTTTTTAACGCTGGTTACAGATATAGTAATCGGCTGACTAATCATCAAAACGTGAAGGTAAATAGCTGCTACAACATCCAAGAGATTTTTGTCTAATTCAAAATAGTCTCGTCAATCATAAAGTGATTCTTACGTAATTGTTCCATAACCTAAATGAGATATCTAGTCTTTAGGATCATTCGGTCAAAGAGAATAGGCCAAACAGTAGGCCAGAACTTTGATAGTTAATTATATATCTTTGAAAAATAAAATGAGTTCTTCAATTCAAACATTGTCGTTTCGCTGGTAGTAATTGTAAGTCCATTTCATGTTTTCAATTGTCAGTGAATGTTTTTCCATACGGTAGGTGTTTGTCGACTCTGAGATGAAATATTCACAGTGCTATCGAGTCGGCTATGAAAATATACCGTATGACAGAGCCGAAGCAGTCGCAGGTAGGTACGGGAAACGTGGTAAAAGGTAATTGTATTTCAGTTCTTGTTCCGAGTGTTTCTCTGTTTCTGATTGGATTTTGAACCGCCAATTACTACGGTCCGTCGAGGCATTTAGAAACCCCGACGGACGGGCCTCTAGACCGCAGTGAAACGTCAATGTAGTGAAATTGGAATTGAAACTATCGTTATGAAATTCATAATACTGTTTGCTCGAACATGGTCAGCGCTCATCCACACATATATCTCTCGTTATAACAGCGGCCAACTTTGGTAGGAGCTTTAATTAGAATTTTAGTTCCAAATGGCAAACAAGCAACTATACGCAAACCCCCACCCCATTTGTTCATGGATGCGATGTGTATGCATAGTGGGAAATGTAGGACTTAAACCGATGTGAGGAATACTACAAATAATCAACTCAAAATCCTAACAGCGACGAAGGTTTTCACTACAGTTTTGACAATTCATCGCGTGTAGGTTAATTTTTACGAAATCCACTTTCTTTTTGTTACTGAAATTCTACAATCACCTCTCTAATAGGGATTATCGCAAAATCAATAATGGGAGCGAAGTGAAAACTACGTTATGCTCTTTCTGATAAGAATAGTAGCTTTCCGTTTTGGATCACTAAGTCAAGTTTTTTGTGACGAAAGGTTATTTCTTCAATGGCCCGAAAAAGAAGGGCTAATTTTTTAATGAAATGTCTCGACCAAGAAATTTCAAACCTGTTTGAACAATTTGAAAGAATTGTTGAATTTACAGCCTAATTCGTTTTGAGGTATTCGGAAGTTGTGCTAAAAATAGGTAAATAACTACTCGCGTATGATATATTCAGCATTTATTCAGCCGTGCAGGAAAAATCAATTGTAAATATAGCAATCAGAGAAACTCAAGGGTAATTTTTCCTGTAAAAACCATCGTGTAGAAGTTTCACCTTTAAGAACTGTTTTTTGTAGAATCGATGCCATTACACATCACGAATACATGTCTTCGTTGTAGAACGTTTGAATTAGAAAAGACGTCGAGGAATTGTTTGTAATATACCGAGTTTCGACGTTTCACAACGATAAAATTCTATGGGGGTGAGCCTGTGTAGAGCGCGGATAGGTACGCGAATCAACGTCTCAGCGGTTCCTCCGGACTTTTACTCGGAGAATTTTATCTTATCCGTGGAACGACATCCTTTCAAATTAGATTTGTCCATGCGGCCTCTCGGTTCCCATCTTTTTTGTTGGTACGTTTTCAATCTCGTAAAAGCGGCGTAACTGAGTTAGCTAAACTGATTCCTCTTACCCCAGCCTAATTGGCCGAGCCTTCGGTTGACTCACTTGCTATGTCGCAGAGGCGTACAGCCTGCAAGCTCAAGCCGAGTAGGGTGACGGAGAGACCGAGAGACTGAGTGAGAGGGAGAAAGAGACAGACGGACAGACGTCGCTAATTAAATCACGACGACAGCGAATTGTTGATGCTCGGAAAGCTGTCCCGGGGATCACGGGAGTGAAAATTATTTCACCCAATAGTTGTAAGATACTCTGTAAAATTCAAACCCCTTCCTCCGCTAAGTAATCACTTTGACATATATCGTACCCGGCCTTTGTCATCCTCTCGACTATGCAATCGACGCCAGCGTTCTGTAATGGCGTTGTGCGGTACTTAAAGCTGCAGCGCCAGCAACCCCAAGGCGGCTATTTGAAGAACTATTCCTTCATTTCATATCGGGATCATATTCATGTGTACATAAAGTTTTCTCAGATTTTGTATCATAGTAAATTTCCGTGACGACAGGCATGGTTAGCCGTAGTAAGTACACTCACTCTGCGACGGCCAATTCCTTGGACAAGTTGGTTACGTTGGCAATGCAGAATCAACCCGCAGCGCCACCACCGGCCGGCTACGAAACAGGCTCGATTCTTTTAAACATAACACCGTGACCGTCGAATTTTGTATTTTTGTGTTAGATTCTACCGTCATGGATTATGTTAAGTTTAAAAGGATTGAGCCTGTTCCGTGGCCAGCCGGTGGTGGCGCTGCACGCTGATTCTGCATTGCCAACTTACCCAACTTGTCCAAGAAATTAGCCGTCTCAGATTGACTGACCCCAAGTATACAATTGAAATTGATTCAACCTGACAATGTCGAAAAATAGCAAACAGTCGACTGGATCGCTGGCTATCAGTCATTCCGTTTGCCTTAGAATATCATTCTCAAAATGGAGGGTCATTTTTTATGAACGTTGAACTTTACTGTTCGGCAGTGTTTAAGTATACCGTAATTAGCAACCGTAATTATTTTTTTTTTTCTTTCTCATTGAAGGCGTCCCAATTGTACTACATACCAAATTCTTTTCACTATTGACCACGTTGTGACGAGTTCGAGGCTTTCAGCTTCACCGTATCGATTACACCTGACTGCGCAGGTATTAAATTCTGGTACCACCGATACCATACACCTGTCATTTCACCAAAAGGACCCGGTATTACCTGCTTTCACAACGAATTAGGGAGAACTTTTCGAGTAAGTATCAATCTCTGTCCACGTTCTGTTCGCGGGTCCAAATCCAGAGCTAAATAGACTCAGGATCTAGGATCAGCAGATATCGATAATTAGACCCAGAAATTTCTATCACTGAAAGTAAATTATGCGTTACGCAAGAACTCCTCGGTGCTGAAATAAATTTTCTCGGAAATTGTGTTAATTTTTAGTTGGAAAATTACCGTCGCTCTCGGGGATTTTTGTACTTCAATCGTGTCGGGTGGAATCATCAACCTTATTGGCTGCTACATACCTACGCATATAATAAAGTGTTGCGGCGCAGCATCGACAAGCGAGGCTAATTAAACCACCCTTAATGAAAAAGTTTCATGCTTCTTCGAAATTTCTACGACGGCAAAGTCCTTAATTTACTACCATTCGGTCTATACTTTATGGTTACCCATTCCAGCTAACTTCATCCGTCTGGTAAAATTTTTTTATCAGGTGTTTACGGTTGAATCCCTCCGGTGACGGATCGGTCTACAACCGAGACAATGTTCTTTTTTTTTCTTGTATTAAATTGCAGTCTCCAACTACGACAATAGCTGTTGGAGGAATTGTCTAGTCTAAGAAACTTTGATACTATCACAGGACGTTGAAGTATCACAAATTAGGCGCAACTCTGGCTTTGAGAATTATTTTTCAAATAATAATCCACCACACTTGTTAGCATCCTTCGTGACGGAAGAAAAAGGCAATCATGGGCCAAGACTTTTTCTCAAATAAAATCAAAACAAAAAATAATAATCACTGAATCAATACTCGCGACAGCACTTATTTTTCCAACCATTCCAGCATCATATTTATCCACAAACATTGATACGAGCTTGAAATATCATATTTCAATTTGGGAAGCAGCGTTTTTCGACGACGAGAATATCTGGAGACTGCGCTGAGATTGGGATATAATTTTCCGAAAGCAGTTAAAGGTTTCGTGATCACTGGCTCTTGTGATGTTTAATCATAGTACGTAATTTAAACGATTATTTCATCTACATACGTCAATGGGCTCCGGCGTAGCATTTCAGTTCAAATTTATAGCAGTTGACAAGGTACAGATAAGCTCCGTGTGAACTTTACTTCACCGTTCCAAAAAACGAGAAGATAATTAGCACAACAATACTTATGCGTGAGTATTTTTTGTCTGCGGCAGAAACAACGGGCGTTGCAGCAAGAGGAAATTAAACGTAACAGTTAAACCAAGAGTTATAGGCGTACCTGATATGAACCCAGACTTACGTCAGCAGTACTCTCTCTCTCTCTCTCTCTCTCTCTCTCTCTCTCTCTCTCTCTCTCCCTCCTTTCAGATATAATCCATCGCCCTGGCAACGCTTCCATTTGATCGGTTTACACTTGGAAAAGTTCTACACTCTCAAGAAGGGTGGATTCTGCTTCAGGTAACCGTACACAGCAGCAAACTTGAAACGAGGTGCCGGAGAACACCGAGTTCTTCGCTTCGTTTCGAGGAAATGCCCGAGCAACGATTCCTAGTTTCATAAAGGCTCTGAAACGCTTCGCAAATCTTTCTTCCTCGCACCCTCTTTAATGTTATATAATTTTTACCCACTACCTTCGTATATAGTCTTTCTCGTCATTGCCGTATCGTTTCTTACTAGAAGTGCAATTCCATATTCTTATTATCGATTTTATTTCGAATGCTTCCGGTGTTGATCACTTTCCGATTTTCATTAGTGCAGTTAAGCGAACTTTTGCTACCGACGGGTTTCTTCTTTATGTACAAGTATATGTTTCAATCCAAGTAGGAAAATGGAACAAAATTACTGTAGATTATTTTTTGATAAGAAGTATGAAACGGTTTGACTACGCCAAAGATCCCGAGGGTTTTGAATCTTGTTATACACTTGTTCTCTTTTCGTTACGCTGTGGATCTTGCAATTAGCGTGAAGTAATCCAACGACATGAATATATTCGTGTGTTGATTCTTTTTCTTGTTTTAAATAATGGAGAATATCGAGTTCAAATGTTCAAGCCAGCTCGAGTTTATGGAAGTTCCTAAGGAACCACGAAGCAAAAATGGTATGTGATTCGGGCACAAGTGTTTGAAGGTGCGTAGCACATTGTGTAAAAAAGGTATAATCTCCATTAGTTTTCGCGATTCAAGATCAGCGTTGGTTCAAAGTGGAAAAACCTCCTTTTCCGCGAGAGCCGGCGAATAGCAAGAGAAGTGCATGTAGTAGAACGAAGAGCAGCTGGAGCAGGGCGTTCGATCATCCCTGTTATTCCGTGCAACAATGGAGGCTAATCCATCATTCGAATTCTATAGGCAAATGATGAAAGTGTGCTTCCTTTAAACATCGCAATAACGTCAAGAATTGTATCTCGCGGCAAGCCGCCGAAGGTATTGCTTGGATCAATTAATCATCAGGTTGAATCAGGTGTACAATTCGCCGCGTAGACAGCTCGTCCTGGTATCGCGGCCCGATTTGGATCCGACGCTTCTCCAGCGAGAATCTCTGCGTATACTGGAAGAACGAATCTAATACCTTCGCGATTTTCAAACGCCTTGGAACTTCCTCCACCCCTGTAGCTGCCTCCGAGGTTCTTCATTCCCCAATGCTGACTGGTACGGGTTTTTATCGTCACTCCTGGGGGATCGGGTGGAGACAGTAAGACCGACGGAGAAAACAAGCCCGTGTAGTCCATGGGGCGGGAAAACAGTGGAGCGGTTCTCTGTCGTTCTGTACATTCGACGTGTCCCCGAGGACACATAGGTAACCTGACAGCCCATCCAACGAGTCAACCTTTCCTCTTTCTTCCTCGAAGTCCCCTTCCAGCCTACGTATGTGCTGTTCCGGACTCGGCGTCTCACTTTCGTCGACTGGAACTAAAACCGTAAACTAAGGTCCGCTCTTCACACTTAAAACTCTTTCCAAAAGTTCAGCTGTTGTTGGAAGAAGGAAGAGGCGAAAGAGATGGAGGGATTTTACGGCGTTCACGATGAGATCGTTTTGCTAACGGTCCCTCAAAAGTTGATCCTCACTTCTGAAAATATGGCGACGAATTCGAGTCATCTCAATGATTTAGAGCACTGCACTTTGATTTTGAATAATCAAATTTAGGAAAATTGTCATCACCGTTGCACAGATTAACAGATATTTCAGTGTCGAGGAGGGGTCTTTAAGAGTTTTTGGTAACGTGATCCCATACTCATTGTTTCTATTATTCTACCAAAGACCAAGACCAATTTTGAATGTCTTATTGACAGTGAAATCAGGTGCTTAGCCATTGTTGAGCGTTATCGGAAATTTCGTGCCAAGAAGACACCTAAGATACTATGTTTTCATCACCTGTGGCAATAACAGTTCACCAAAACTATCGATTGAGGTGAGACCAAAGGGTTATACGGTTACGATACTCGTAATTAATCTTTTCACTTCCGCAATTTGTTTATCACCGTTTCTTTTTCAAAGTTTGAAACAAAGACTGGTAGGTGCCACTAACAGTGACGATTATTTACTTTCAACCGATCTTGAATTTTCCAATGTTAATATCTTTCAGCACAGTTTCATGTAATGTGTCTCGCGCAGCCTTGAGAGTAAAAAAATTACACGACCTTTCAACCTATCACATGACGGAAAGTCCTGCACTAGCGTTTACGATCCTGTTCCATTAGATGCGCGACGTGTTGAAATAGAACCACCACTGTCACAACATTCAATTTCCACGCTTAGTTTAAGAACCATGTATCTTGGTAAGATGAGAGCTTGAGCTTGTACGTTCTCGAATTCACTCCTTGTTTTTACGACGATAAGCTCCCGGCTTCTAATTGCTTCGGTGGTTGTACACACCCTGCCAAAAGGCAAAAAGCTAAAACTTTCAGACCTGAAGTTCACCTTGAACAGCACGCGTCTCCCACGCGTTAAATGCAAACTCCTAATACACCGAGCTTATACACGCTGCCAATCAGAAGGTCGTGCCGTTTCAATTTTCGCATGTACTCAGGCCAAATAAACGTGTTCTGAACGCAAGGTAAAAAAGTATCTCGTAATCAGCCCAAAATGTCACGGCGGTCTGCTTTGACTACCGTGTGCGTAGAATTGGGCTACAAGTGAGTCTTCAGCTTCAATTCACTTCAAAACAGTGATGACTATTTTTTTTTTATTTGTCTTTGTTTTTTTCTTCCTAATGAATTTACAAATCTCTGGGAAAAGATATTCATTCCCGAAACTCACATTTTTTGGTATAATTCCCTGATTTACCGAAAGTTTAATGTTGCATATTACCAGTGAAATTATTGTGAGATTGGTGATTTCGGTGATAAATGTTCAATGTCTGTTCGCATCAGTGTGAAAAACTTGCTTATATTGTGTCAAGGAAGTTCACGCGGGAAATATTCGTTGATGCGTTTGTTCCATGAAGGCAAGACGATTCAGCCGTTCTCATGTCAAGCCAATGAAATTGGAATCTCTCTCTCGTGACTACAAAAGTAGGCCAATAAAAACTCGGGTACTGGGAAAGAGACGTTTACCTACAAAGGCAGAAGAAAAGCTAAATGTATAATACAAGAGGAAGGATAGAAGGAACTTGAAGATTGCGAGGGAAAAATAGCCTGTTGTATTGTTAGCTCTCCACGGTGCACTTAGGCCAGGATGACAACGAGGCTCTCAAGCGCGTTTACAATACTGTCGCCTTTTCGCAAGAAGCAGCGTTTGAGCTCCGTCCGTTCGAATCGTGAAACTATCCACTTACGGGAGGAAATTGACCCGAAAGTGAAACTGGCGAACAGAGTGTTTAGCTAATAACTTTCTCAAATAAGAGAAAATTTGGAAAAGGAAATCTGTCGTTAACAGTTGTGTAATCTGCGGTAGAATGTCTACAAAGTTACTCAAGAAGACACTTTACACAACAAGTAACGCGAACGAGCGACTCTTCGCGCTTTTCAGGACTGATCTTAAATGGCGGCGACTAATTCTGTTAGCCAACTGCTAACAGTCATGAATAAATTTATCCTCAGTTGCGTGAGGGCATCATCGGGATGCTCGAATTTTTGGAGAACGTCGCTGAAATGGTCTTCAAACGAGGTTGAAAAACATGAGGTACGTTTTGCGAGTCGAGTACGCAGGCGAGAATCTCCCGCTTCATTTCGTATCATCTGAAATTTTAATTATACTTGTCCTCCACGATCGTCAAGTTTTTATAATTTTTTTAGACACCTGCCGGAGGACAGTCACTCCTCATTTGTCAACTGGCTGCTCATTTATCCCACGTATAAGGTAACCCCGTGTAGCTCACAGTTTTTTAAACGAAATTTCAAGCAATATTCATTCTATCTTAAACAGCATGAGAACATTTGAAGCGATAGATTAAAAAATCGAATAAATAAAAAATGGCTTTCGAGCATGAAGATTATCCAAATTCTGATTATTCATTCAAAAAATTTTTTTTGCTATATAGATTTCAGAACAAAAATCTTTGATTCGAAGCCAAAAAATCATAAGCAGTAATACCGTCAAATGCACGGGAATTTGTTTCATCAATGCGATAGTTCCGTGCTCTAAGTATACTGGAAAAAAATATCATCGTCGTTTACGTCTAGCATGAATGTATTGAAGAAAATTGTAACGAATAATGGAATTTCGTACGCGTACGTTGATAAAGAGGCGAAGATGGTGAAGAAATCACTTGAAGTTGATTAAAGAATAAATTTTCTTCTTAAAAAGAAATACGTAATTTTAAATTTATTCGCGTGGCGAATCGTGAAGTGTGGCAGGTTCATTATTGGGGTGTGTTTTTCATTTAAAACAGTGACAGTAATGTATGCGACGAACGTTTCGTATACCGAAATTCTTGAGGTCCTAGCCTCGCGTATCCGCCAAACGACGCATAATGGACCTAATTCATTAGAATAGTCCTTCGTTTTCGTATTATAATGAAACCGCACAATTAGAGATATGCAAAACCGAGGCTGATATCAACCGAATAAAATTCAAGATCGAGCCCGAAGTTCTTAGCTCCCCAATTCGAGGGACTGAGACTCCTGGTTCCCAGGTAATTGAAAATATTTCAGCATCGCCCACACTCCAAATAATCTGGATATTAATTACGCGAGTATAAACGATCAGCATATAAATGAGCCTACACCAGCCGATAACTCATATCGAATGTCCAGACGCTGATACAAATTATTCAAGCTTAAAATGCGTTTTCCGGGATGACCGTAAGAGTTGAAGAAAAACTTAACGAGGTATTTGTAATAGTCAAGTTTGATCATCCTATTGAAATGTATGTATTTTCACAGTGAAATTGATTGAATTATGAAATATATTAATCAGGAAAATATTTTCGAAACCAAAAGTCTCCGAGTTTTCGGACATTTCAGACGTTAATCAATTTCGATGAAATCATACGCCTCTGGGATGAACAGAGATGAAACTTTGTAGAAGACAAATTTTTACCTAGATTCGTAGATCGATACGATATTACGATTACCATAAACCAAATTTACCAAATATTAATCTTATTTTAAACTTATATTTATGGGAAAATATCACGAATTTGAGCCAGTAATTTGAAAAGCGAAGTTGACGGGATTACAAAAGACACAAATAGAATGACTTCAAATAAGATGAAGAAACCTTCTACTTAAAATTAGACAGATAGTTTCTTTAATTAATCATTCAATTCAATATCAACTTTTTACTTTCATAACTCATTTATACATTATTTGAACAATTCTTTCGTTACCTCTTAGTTGACAATATTCATTGAGAATATTCCGTAAAAATTATACTATATTGTAACCGACTATTGCATTAATTGGAAACCTCAAGAATTACAATTTGCCTCCATTAAAATGAAAAATTATCGTTACGTAGTGAACAAACGGTGCCGATAATCGGTCTCTGACGTCATTAGGACATTTTTCAATAGACGGAGATAGTCCTTCTTACACATCAAATCGCAACGCGTATTATTGAAATTAGTTTTTACCGTCACAAAGTTTTCACTGATTTGATATATCGAGAACGAGTCGTGGATTGACTCGCGATCAAAGACTGATGAGAATCCGCACGTGTTACCGGTAATCGGATAAACCGAGCGAGGCTGAGCAGGGACTCGAACGAAAAAAGGTCTCGGTCATTTCTAGGTACATTTTCTTCATTTTCGTTTTCTTCTTTTTCGGCAAACGGGGAAATTGGTGGAAGCACCGACTCGGCCGACCCTGCGGTTTTCTACGCGGGTCACAAACTCCAACTAAACCCGCAGCGAACGAACACCATACGTTCTCTTTCTCGTTTACCCGCGTTCCACGCCGCTTCGGGGATGAAGGAAGGGGCGCAAGGATCCGGCCGGCTCATAGCGAGCGCCGAGTGGAGGTATCACCTAAAAGAAACAGTCTTCTGCACCTTTTGACCCGACATACCAGCTTTCTCTCCTATGGCCGCCTAGCCTCCGAAGAATACGGCCATAAATACCGACTACCTCCCGTTTCGGACCCGCGGAGAAGAGGATCGAAGAGGACCGCCTTACATCCTCCGAGAGATCAGACCGCGAGCGGTTTCCGGGTCGTATGTCATTTTTTCCGGAATATTTTTACTTCGGCAAATACGCTTTTATTCTGGAGATCAGTGAAAAAGCGAGGTAGTTTTACGCGTGGTTTTTTCTTCGCTTTAAAGTGTTTTTTTTTCTTTTTTTTTGTTGCACATCTTGTTCGCGACAAACAACCAGCACATGATGCAATATTTCGATAATCGAATAGTTTTCAGGAATTTCTTACCACCAGACTCATTTCAATCATTTTATTTGAGCGGGGCTGGAGTTCAGAATTTTGAAAGACCCGGAAACGCTTGATTCTGATTTGTTTGGTGGTGAAACTTGACGTTGAGAAATCAAACTTTTATGAAAAAACAAAGTTTTGAATGGTCGGAAACCTGACGGATCAAAGTTCCGAAATGCAGGATTCCGTAAATTCAAGGTGAGATAGTGCGAAATTCCGAAAATTGAAATATACTCGCACAGCGTAGTTTACTCATGAATAATGGTTATAAAAAATCAGACAAACCGTAAATCCGAATGACCAAGATTTCAAACGTAAAATATCGAAAATCCAAAACAAAGAAATATCAAAGTAGTGAAATTTCACCCAGACAGAAATTCACAGAACTGACAATCTTCGAGCATTCGGAATTTCGTTGGTTCAGATTTTTTCATTTTACCCTTTCGGAACTTTGCACTGCCGGAATTTTGGACCATTCGGAACTTTGATGTTACGTCGAAGTATAATTTTTTTTATTTTACCTTTCATTAACAAAAATTCGGAATTTGTTGGTTTCGAAAGTGCTTAAATTCGGAATTTCAACCCCGTCACACTTTATTTATATCAGCGGATTCCCCTAATTTTAGTGTTTCCTACTTTGGTCGTTGTGAATAAAGATACGTTCGGAAACTCTAATCATTCGAAAAACAAGAATAATCCGATTTATAATATGGTTCACCGTCAATTTTAGACGACAAGAGGTGTAAAAATGAAAAATCAGTAGTGAATTTGAATCGAGAAAAGTTGATATCCGTGAAAAAGAAATCGTCTCGTTACTAGAGGATGTCTTTATTTTGTATTTCCTTTTATGGCACATGAAATTTGGCAGTTCACGACGAAAAATTTCGACAGAAGAAATTTTAACCTAAATGTACAGAAAATTCCAAGTTCCCATTATGTTATATTAGATTAATAACGTAGAGTGACGTCAAGAAACTGGAACGATGTAAAAAGACAGTGCGATTGCAGATGTCGCCGAAGATTTCTTTCTCCATTTTCTTATCTCAAAGTACCAACTCGTGTTACGCAATCACATTCAGGTGCCTCGTTAACTGTCGTAATTCTCCGTTCAAGAATAATTGTCTCGGCAGAATTGAAAAGTGAAGGAACGAAAGCTTCGATATATAAATGCAGTCGCCTCGCAGTGGATAGATTTCTTCATCCATTCATTTATTTACTAATTTCCCACGAGAGAGAAGTTTCGATTTTCACATTGCGAGCTCTTCATTTTCCAATAATCTTTATCGCCTCATCAGCATAAATTTTCTTATCTTTTTTCTTGAGTTAAAATTAGATGAAACTCTGAAAGAATTGAACAAACGAATATATACCGACTGCTATATTTTTAATGTATTCAAAACGATCGAAACAGTGCTCGATAAGTTATTCATAGGGTGAAATTAGCTGGATAATTGCTTTATTTTTTCAACTTAGTTGGGGAATTTTTCACTTTTCGTAATTCTGTGCTACATATATTTTCTGAGTCAGTACAATCGAAGCTAGGAATTGATTGTTTCTTCAAATATTACAACTCTAATTGAAAATAATTCAAAATTTTAGTAAAATTGTGATTCTGATCTGTGCATGGATTGAATTTTTGGAATTGTGGTCTGAAAGGTGTTTCAAACATACCTGGACGTGTTTGATTTGAACAGAATTATAATTTGTAACCGCAGATAATTTTTTACACCTGACTGTTACCAGTGAGAATTTGAAATTCTGCCACACGCGATGTCTACGATATTTTGAATCACTAAACCGTCTGAAAGATCGGTAGGAAAGTAAATTCTTGATTATATTACGTGAAAAAAATTAAACGATTTTTAGTCCATATTTTAAGATCACGGGAATTGTTTCAATGATATTAAAATTCAATAAATTGTCTTTACCACCTTTTTCCTTACCTACGAAAGATACAGAGAAAAATGCAGTGGCTCTATTTTCGAGACGTATAAGAAATAAAAATTGACCCCGTAACCCGAACGTGAAGGAAGAAAATTGTTCAATGCGACGACGGATGTGGAGCAGACAGATAAAAATGAGGAAAGTGATTAAAATAACAACTCTCGTTTAAATATCCCGGCGTGGATCGATTATGCGGCTATACGTCGCATTGTGCGAGTCGAGACTCGAAACCGGAGGGACAACCGCATTTTGAAAGTATGAAAACGGCAGACGGGCGGGTTATCGGCGAACCTGGCGGCTCGTGTAATTGAATGGCTTTTAATTAAAAGTTCGGTTTCTTCGTTTTATCGCTCCCTTCCCTTTCCATCGTTCCCTCCGGTTCTGCACGCGGTGATATTGCGTGTCCGTACCACGCGATAACGAATCGGCCGGTAAAAGACAAAAGGCAGAAGACGAGAGAGGAGCGAGAAGCGAGGAGAGAAGAGAGAAGAGAGAGGAGGAACGAGAATGGAGGACCAATTCGCACCCTGTCGCCAACTCTAATCGCGAGGATAGACCTTGCGCCTGGCATCGGGCAGGTTCGCTGAAAAAAGTTGGAAATAAAGTAATTTGCTTCTTGTTCGCTGGCGAGGCTGCCGGGAAAAAGTTACCGATGAGAATTAGCCTCCGCGCCAATATATCGAGGCCTGCTGTGTTGTTTTTTTTGTTACCTTTTTTCTTTTTTTTTTTCTGACCTATAGCAAAACATTTCGTTCGAAGGTAAAAATTGTGCGTCCTGCACAGTCACCGTAACTTGGCTGTGGAAACACATTTTGAGAAAAAAGACCCATCGATTTTGAAGGCTAAACAGTGCAGGGGAGGGGCTGGATTGTGATCGTTCAATTACGAATTGTAGATTACAAATATAGTTTTGAATAGTTTAGAATTGAGATTTAAGGGATGGGATTGAAATTCCGAATTTGAAAAGTTCCGAAAGCGCTGAATTCAATTGTATTTAATAAACAATTTTTACAATCTACTGAAAACGTGATCAGCTTTTATGTGGTATACTTCTGTAATCACAATTTGAAATGGTTTGAAATAATAGGGAAGAATTGGAAAATTCTTCAATATCAAAATGGCAACAAAAAAAAAAAAAAATAGAAGCATCTTTCCATCTTATGCTTTCCGTTTTTCATCCACGGTCAACATGTGTAAAAAGACGTTTATCAATATATAGCAATATGAAACATCCCATTATGTACACAGGATGGCGGAGTAAACACCAATAATTGCATAGGATCCGGATATCTTCTGTATAAATATCCGCCTTATCTATCAAATATTAAATGTTCTTTTCTAATTATATTAAGCGTTTTTGAAGGGATAATTGAAAAATTGTTCAATTAATCTCAGTCAACTGATTATAAACGTTGAAAGTATTGTATCGTAAGGAACTTTCATTTTTCTACATCTTCACATACCGAGCTTTGTTCATTCGGAATGCAGGCTGTTCTGAAAATACTTTTTCAGATAAAAGAGCGTCTGGTTTGGAATGAAGTTTCATGAAAACAGTTATTCTACCGGTTGATTTATCAAAAATCTCGATTTCCGTACACCGATCATTCGTTGCTTCAAAATTCGCATCTTAAAAAAGTCGGGCCTTCATCAGCCGACTTTTTACGCTTTCTGGATTTTGACCCCCGTCCGACGATCGCGAAAATGTTGAAAAACAGCGAAAGCACAATGAGAAAAATTTGATTTGTCATAGTAACTAGAAAAATTGAGTAAAACAGATATCGTTAGAAAAAATTGTTTGAAACTTGAAATTTCTCTCGGTGTAACAAACACCACATTTCGCTGGTACTGCGATACGAATTGCGACAAGAGAATATCCTCCGCGGTTATGATAAGAGGACAGTTACAGCCTAGCCGATGCGGAGGGTGGTGGTGCAGCTGGTTTCGAGTCCCGCGGCGTAGCCGGCGAGACAAGGTTTCGGCTGGTAAGCCGGGCGATCTGCGCTGGCGCGTTGCGTGGGCGGATGGATGGACGTGGGGTTGGAACCCGGCCCCTTTCCCCGAGGCCTCAGTCACCGGGTCGACCTGCAAGCAGCGGGTCTACCGCGCCTATAAAACTGCATCGCATATACGCGGACGTAGATTTTTTTTTCAGCCACCGCTATTCGCATCCCCTCGAGCCATTCCACGCCGTGAGTGAAAACTGCTAATTCCCCGTCTCGAGCCGCCTGGTCAGTAAGATCGTTGATCGCGAATCGGTCCCCGATCATGATGCTGTTTACATCCCACCATCTGGCCATAATCGCAGCCCCCGCATCTTTTGACGCTCTCGAAGAGAGCGTGGCGGCTCGATGAATCGAGATCTGTGACTTTTGGACGAATTTTCACTACGGGAAAATTCCGCGCCTGCGGTTATTCGATTTATTGTGAATCTGATCGAGGCTCTTTCTCCGCAACGATGAGAAGACCGTTTTGCTGCGAGGATTGGTGAAGGGATTGTTTTTCGTTTGCTTATTGCTGTGCGCGCGTGTTTGTGCTTTTGTGTTGGTTTCTTCTTCTTCTTCTTCTTCTTTTTATTTTACCACCGCCATCGGGGTGGGTTTGATGGTTTGTTGTGAGAATACGTGCGGGAACCGCGCGGCCAGCCGCTGTTGTGTTTAATTACGCTGTGCAGATACTTGGACGAGTTGTGCGGAGTCATTCTGCAGTCAGTCGGTCGGTTGTGTTAGTCGTTCCCTAGATTCGGGATTATGCGGGGACAACATTGTGCCACAGTGTCGGTATAGTGACGTTAATTAGGCTTTCGGGTAAATTAATCACGCTCTTTTTCAACCCGGGGATGTCGATCGATGAAGTATAATTAAAACACTATTATTCCCTTCCCCTATATTATTCATATTTCGTCAACCCTGCGACCCCGGAAGCAAAGGACCATGGATATTTATTGGAAACGCTAATTCTGAGGTTAGTATACCCTACGTACGCTCTATACGTCATACGATGTACGCATCAATCTACTTTGCCACGTTACACGCTAATATCCTGTAGAGTACCCTGAAATCTGATGCAATTTGCTAACAAATTTACGGACGCGATCCAGCCTGCAGCTTTTGGCGTCAATGCGCAGTTCATTGGATTAGGAGCAGTGCTTTCAATGCGTACAGTAACGTTCGTTGATAGGTTTCCAGTGGCTTAAAATTTTTTTTGGAATCAAAACTGGTACGAGTCTGTTTTCTAACCGAATTTCATGTCCCAATGACCGGTGACGAAAGTGACAGTAGAAACAAACGATACGTTGATCATTAAAACGTGAACACGTTAAATTTCTCTGTAAAGAAAATTCGTTTCAGGTTCGGTTGAAAGAAAATAGTGAGTCACAAATAGCGAGTAGCACAATTTTCGCATTCTTCCTCGAGTGAAATAGAAACAGAGAGACCCAAAAAGAGACATCCGTTTATAATTGTGAGAAATGTTTTCTTTTTTTTCTTTTTGAATTCTTGTTCGTTCCATCCTTTTTAGCGTTTCGCGCGTTCTCTTTTCCGAAAGTGAAACGGGGACATGAAAGTATGTGCGTGGAGCAAGCCCAGGGGCTTTTAAAATAATTTCTCTCTATCCGCGTTCCATCCTAGCGACTCGCATCACTATTTTATGTACACACAACACGACTGTTTCTGCACTTAACAGTCATACACTTGAAAAACCGCCGTGCAAACGGATGTAAAATCCATCATGCCAGGTGTTACTTCGCATCCGTTTCCGCGAAGAAGAAACAAGGAGATGAAATTCCGTCTATTGATTGGAAAGTTTGCTCATTCCGACTTTTTGAGATTCTTGAGATATTCAATGAGGATTTTCGCCTCGTGTAATGATAGCCGGCGGCATGGTAATTTGTTCTTGAAAGAATTGGACTCTCGGTGATATTAAGGAACATGCGACGACTCGATCATTCGAGCCATGATCGGTAATTATGATCACTCCGTTGTGGACAAGCGTCCGATCAGTGAGGAGATTGTTACAGAGTCCAATGTCTATCAACGCTGGGTTAAGCGACAGACTATCATAGAGCCGAGAATAGTGTTTTTAGGACTTATTGTTGATCGTTATTGCACAGAGTGTGGAAGAGATTGAATTATCACAGGAACTATTCTCTAAAATAAAATTTATTTTGCGAACTATTGGAAGATTGAAGAATTTCATCATTTTTCAGATGGCGCGCGCACTGAACTAAATCGACTATTATCCAGACCGCATTTTACCAGATCTGATGACGGTCGTCTTGTTGAAAAGTATTCGGTTTAAATAAAGAGAAGAACAACGAAACGTACTTAGCAAATTACGTTCGGGATATTCGGAAT
Source organism: Neodiprion fabricii (assembly GCF_021155785.1). Taxonomy (NCBI): domain Eukaryota; kingdom Metazoa; phylum Arthropoda; class Insecta; order Hymenoptera; family Diprionidae; genus Neodiprion; species Neodiprion fabricii. The sequence continues at coordinate 23,868,459 of NC_060243.1, forward strand.
ATTAAAGTCGAATTTTCAAGCTGGGACAATTTTTGACATCCAGAAGTTACGGATTCATGAATATTGCTGAATTTTACCTCAAATTGGCGGTGCGCGTCCGGCTGTCAGATTTGTTCGCGTATTCCCTCGAGATGGAAGAATTGGCGACAGGTTGATGCGAGTTTCCATTATTACCATACCGTTTCACCTTTTTTTACCTTCCGTATTTTTATTATTCGCGTACCTCACGCTGTCACCGCGAAGCGATAGGCGGAGAGACTATTGATTTCTGATTTTCTGGCAATTAGGTGAGCATCGAAACGCGATCGTTCTCGGCAATGGGTTTCTGTCAGGCAAGCTGTTGCTTCAAATGATACGCGGCATATTAAAGATTCCGGCTTTGTGAGGCGAACAAAGGCGTCGGGGGTTTCGTTTTTCCGATTTTCTTTGCCATCATTGTTGTTATTTTTAATTCTCTTTTCTGTTCCTCTCGTACTCGCTTCTGCCCAGCGATTCGACTGCTTCCTTATCTCGATCATTGTGAGATTCGATTGCCGATGCTTTTCGCTGGCTCGCTGATCGACCGAACGGAAGATACTTAAACTCCAAAGACTAATTGTCTCGGCGAACAATATGACGCGGCGTTACGTATCGGCTGTATATCGATCCAGGAAACGTCGAATAATGGAGAAGCGAAAACGGGAAAGAGACGCGAGCGAAATAAGAAAATAGAAAGGCTGAAAAAGAAACGACCGTATCGACTCCTCTTGCACACCCGGCCGTCGAATCGATTTCATGCCCAGCTCGAGTCACAAAGACACCTCTTCACCATCGCAGGGTAATTTCTCATTCCTCAGGTGAGTCGTGAGGGAGACAAAACTCGATGGTTGTCGTCTCGTTAGACGAACCAACGCAATCGTGTATTCCCTAGGATTTGTTGTTTTCTTTTTCAACGTCCAGGATCGAATCGCTCTGATCAAGGCACCTATCCCGGAGAAAAGCAACGAGGTCAGAGGGTGAAAAACTGGATACAGAGAAGAAAGGGAAGACGAACCAAAAGTAGAAGAAACACGGTTACTCCAGTTCCACTTGATACTCAACTTCGCATCAAATGGCATGGAAACAAGCACATTTGTCAACTGAGAAACGCGTGACGCGGAGTTCGTGGTTTACGCAGCTACTCGAACGCGACGTCGTTTCTTCTTGTGCTTTTTATCCGCCAGCAGGCGAGGAACACGGAAGCACGATTTTTCATCCTCGGTCGTTGGGTTGACCACATGCCGGTGAATCGGATCTGTCTCAAATTTCTCCACGATTCCAATTGTCCCGGGCAATTTCACTTCCGCGCATTCTCTTCTTTGAGGTGTCTGTTCGCAAGCACTCGCCTCGGGCAGAACTGGAGCTTCTGGTTGTCGAATCGACGCGTGTGTAATTGACATCGACATCCTGTACCTTCCACTGAGATCCCACCGTGTACCGATCCTCGTTTGATACTAAATTTATGAAATTAATCCGGGTTGAGAACAATCCCCCGCGTCATCGTTGTTCGCGACGCTCTTTCGTGACAAATATTTGGTGTAAACAAGGCACTAAGCTCCAGCGAGATGGCCGTTCGATCCTCGAGCATTATACCAGCTTAAGATCTTTTCTCGTGATTCTAGCGATACGTGTATCGGCCCTTGCAGTAACGAACCTTCGAGCGAGACTTGATCGAAAGTAAGACTCTTTGATGCCGCGCACATAACAGAGGGATCAGTTATGGCCGAACCCTGTGTATGGACGCTAATAGGGTCGCCGATTCCACTCCGAACCATCCTCCACTCAGGACTGACAGGGATATTAGTTATCTACCGTCAATCTTGGCCGGACAATCCCTACCGAAAACAAACCGGAGTGTTTTGATTGAAAACACCGTAATCAGAGGAGGAGGAGGAGAAGCAGTGAAAGAGAGAGTGTACATATATAATATATATATATACATATTATATATGTATATCAGTGAATAAAGTGCAGAGTTGGCTTGCCAACGTGCTCAACTACCCATAACATCAAAGTGTACGCCTCAAATATTTACCCAGTAGTGCAAATAATAATACACCCATGCATACGCAAAGTACGATGACTCGCACGCCGAAAGGTTTTACCTCCGATAGTGGAGTTGATCATGTATTGGCGTTAAAATGATCATTGGACGCGATTTTGGCCTCCGCGTACCTTCTTGGTTCGCCCGATGATTCCAGCCAGATGATCAGGAAGGCTGGAGATGGCCGGAAAGAGCGATAAGGAACGAGAGTTGAAACAGTCTGCGAAGGAACGCGAGGGTAAGAGAAGAAAAAGTTAGTGGAAAGTGAAGCGAGGAGACGTGCAGCCGGCGTAGATGCCTGTTAGGAGATAACTTTACCGGTGTATTGAAAAATAATGAAGAGCCACCCCCCGGGTTTGCCTCCACCCTGTTTTTACCCGGGATATCGAACCTCCGCGTTACGTTTCTCCCGCCCCTTTTTCTCTTTCACTCTCGCCCTCTCTCTCTCTCTCTTTTTCTCTCTGTGTCTCTTATCTCCCCGTCTCTCCAAGCAGTATCTGCGTAACGTGGCTGCGTGTTGATGACAACTGGGTAATTACTTTTCAAGTAGCACACGTGCAAATGAACAACGCACAACGGGCACAATCGCTCCTCGTGATTCTCTGTCGATATTGTTCCTCCAACCCTGTGATTTCCATGCAATACGCATCTTCTGCCTCTGACCGGTGCAATTACTTTTTGTACTCACAACTACCGTGGAATATATTTTCAGCAATTTACAATTAAATCTCGCCACTCGGTCAGTGCCGGTACATTAAACTAGGATGTTGTTTATTTTTCACCGTTCGTTCGTTCGTTTGACTGCCGTTCAACAGACATTTGATCACAAATTGGATGAGGAAATTGTCCGCATCGTCAGGCAGTGGAAACCGCATCTCTGATAAATGTTGGTCATATTTTTCCCGACGGATTCATCTTGTCGCGATTGAAGAATATTATGCTTACGATATTTACAGATTTTCAGGGTAATTTTGTTCATCAGGTATTCAATACACTGAAATCGAAACAATTTCAATAACGTCGATGTTTTTTTCACACGCAAAAAAAGTGGTACACTTAACCTAAATTATTGGAAAATACTTCCGTATGGTTTGGTCATTCGTAACGGATATGAGAATTGGTTTTGGATGTAAGTGACGTGATTCTACGAGGGGACGGAAAAAAATCTTTGAAACAGGTGTCGAGGTCTCACAAACGGATGAACGCGTTGCCGATTTCTTTGGTAACAAAAGCTCGTCATTGTGAGAAAAGTTTCAGATGACTTTCTTAAAAACAGGATATGCGCGTCAGTAGGAATTCAAGTTAAAAGGCGGCTGACATTCGTATGCACACCGTACTCTCCACACAAAATTACCCTTCCACTTCAATTACTCGAGTAAAATTAATTTTGTGCGTGGTATGAGGGTAAAAGGAAATTAAAAAAATTCTTCGCATACCAACTCAACACCAGGTTTAATTTTCATTCTGGGTGAGAACCGCCTGTATGAGCGTACGTATAGTCGTACTAACATGCAGCTAGCCGAACTTCTATAATCCTGAATTATAATAGAAAAGCGTTTCGCGAAGCTCAATAATTCAGTTATACCTACGCAGTAGTTTTCCCACGAAATATTCCACCAAATGCGTATTTATTTTAGGTCACCTTCTACAAAGTAGACCGATTCGTTTTTCGTTTCGTGTACCTACTAACGACATACCGAATTCAACGACGTTTTTCGCCTCCCAATCGTATTACGTTTAGCCATTTAGGCCACGTTACTACGATTCGTAAACCGATTTGAACGTGAAAATAAAAAAGATTACATTGCGAACGTGTATATAATTACAGGAATCAAACGGTCTATTCCAGAGAAGATTTGCTTCGACCGAGTTCAAGCTGAACGCATACCTGGATAGGTATCTACTTCCTTTGAAGAGCAATAAGGACGTTGAACAAGTGATCTTAGTCAAGATTTCTCGAGTTTATGTAAAGGATAGACTGGTAGTTGAAAGACTGTCGGATTGAAGGAATCGCGGCGAACATGTCGGAGCAGACTTGCGGCGCTACGTCAATAAATCACCTGTATTATTGAACGTGTATTTCAGTTTGACACACGGCTCGAGGTGGTCCGGCTATGATACGTTATAAGTCACAGCTGGTAGCAGGTTCAGGCGACGTTCCCCTGTAGCTAAGCTTAACTCGGCGCGGGTAATAGTGCCATTAACCGGTTCTGTATCTTAGCAACGAACCTGCGAGGTCCCCTTTATTGCAAGCTATGATTGATATTGTAAAGTATATATGCCCCACGCCTGCATCGCGCGTCTATTATATGTCTCAGAGGCGAAACTCAATGCGCGCTAAGGACTCGCGGTGTGTCCTGTAAGGGAAGACCAGTCCTCGCCCCTGGGCATGGATGTCCTCGAGGGTTTGGTGTCCTCGCGCTTTATACCGAACCTCCGAGAAGGTTGACCCTCGAGGTCCCTTCTCTCCACAACTTTACCAACTCTCTGTACCTAAGTTACGAGGTACGTTGCTCAATAAAGAATGTAATATAAAAGTTTTTGTGCTTTTCGCTTCTTTCTCTCTGGCGTTCTCGGATGGTCATTCCGTCGCTATATCAAGTGGGATTTAAGTGTTTCCCAAATCACTCCGGTTTACAAAAGCATATTGTGTGTGTAAAAATGGGGGTGGAACTTTAGCTGAAATGCGGTTCACATGTTGAAACAGAAGAAATTTTTTTTTTTTTTTTTCTTAGTACGAAGGAAATTAAAACAAGACGCAATAAATAATTGAAAACTGGAATATCGTTGAAATGTTTGTAACGAACCAATACGAAATTATCGTTATTCCTGGACGTGAGACGTTAAAGTCATCAGATAATCAACTACATTATCGAACCTGTTTAGCGACTCAATCTACACGAAGGCAAAGGACTTGAATGTATAGTGATTCTAAAGGGCGCGGAGAAAGCCATTCAAAGATTTGCTCGATTATGTAATTAACGACTGTTTGTTCAGTCGACTAATAAATTAAAGCCGACTGGTGTCATACTTAACATTGTCTGGGTGAGGATTGTTCTCGATCTTTGTTGGTCACCTTCAGGGTCTACCTTTTGTGTGTCTTTGATCAGGAACCGAATGTTCTCTTCTGAATCCGTTTCGACTATCTAAAGAGAGCTTTTCTCAATCAGGTTGAGCATTCACCGGACGATTCGAGTCAAAGGCGGATTTCAAAATTGATTCAAACTGTCCGACAAGTATCCATCGTATTATTCGTTCGAGACACCAAATGCAATGTATACATCGATTTTTATCCATAAAGAATTCAATATTCTTCTACTAGCTACCATTTACAAATGTGACTTATCGCCTCTTGCCATCCATAATATCCCATCGATTGCAGTAACCTTAAAATAGATGTGGAACGGCGGTAAACTGTACGCACTTTTGTTCGGATGAGTGTGGGCGTAAAAAGGTCGTCTGTAAGAATTTGGTGGGTGATGGTGTCGGTTCGTATAGGGGAAGGGCTGCTTGGGGCTTATACGTGTATTGACCGTTGTGATTTATAGGGAAGCGATGATCGGCTGGAGAATAACTCCTCCGGCAAAAGTTGCCCGACACGAAAGACAATTCCTGTTCCCACCGTTACCGACGTTTCACAATATTTTATTCATTCATTTATTCATTTCCGTCTACTTTTGTCCCGCAATCAGTAGCGTTTTCTGTGAAATTACTCATATCATTTTTTCTTTTTTTCTTTTCTCCCACCTCCTACACAAATTGGTCTGACAATAACTTCTCTCCACACCACCAATGAAGTTTCAAGCCAACGAAAGTGGAGAAAATAAAAATTAATTATAAACAAGCGTACATTGTGCTAAGCTAAATCAAATCTCGTTAGGGAAATATTTCTATTCAAACTCTAACGATCGTTTAATCAGTGAAATCATTGTTAATATAAACAGCTATGATTGATTGCAATGAAATGTAGGAAGTGAATTCGTTGAAAAAAGACAAAATCAGATGTAGCCTTGATTTAGAATGAATGTGCATTTGGCCAGGGAGATGTGAGCAAATCAATTTCAAAAACATCAGAAATTCGATTTATAAAGTTGGAGAGGCAAAAAAATTCAGTAAGAAAGACAGAATATTTGGCACGGAGATCTTGTGATCCGTACTCAAATCTCGATAAAGAACTTTTTTCTATTGGTAATTTTTTGTTCTTCATTTCTTTCTCAGTGAAAGTGTTTGATCTTTTTTCTAAATTGATTGATTCGTTTCTTCTAAGCTAATTATACGTACCTATTTTTACTATGACCTCGAAATTTGTGTTTAATTACAAGGAATTTACAGGTATCATAGAAATGAATTGAAAAATGGAAAAGGTTTGAGTCAGGTGTTAAAAATCGAGAAATGAATGTAGGTTAGGCCAGGATACGTTCAGTGAGGTTATTTAAGACCCAGGTATTATCAGTCAAGAAGTGATCGATAGTTACGGAGAAATCGTTGTTTGCAACAGTATGTAAGTAAAACAAAGATGACGAAAGATCGAATTTCTCGATTGAACAGTACGCTTCTGGAAGCTGCAGATACCGGACATGCATCCCTCCTCGATCATGCGATTAGATCCAATTAAAATCACGAAAAATGAAAACAGCCTGCTACTAGCAGGTAAAAATATCGTAACCCTTCGGTATCACCGCTGACCGAAAAATTTTTATCGACGAAAAAATAGTCTTTATTCATTTGATCCTTGGAGGCTCGTTTTATGTGAATGCTTTGTCGTCGTTCCGAGATCGGGAATGATTCATATTTCGGGAAGACAGGAAGACCATGAGAAAAAAATAGAGTGAACCAGAAGGAGACAGAGGCTTGATGAAATAAGGGATGAGGAGAAAGGAGCATCCGCGAGGTGTCCTTCGTCCCGGTAAAGCTCCACCGGGCAGGCAGGGAAAAAGGCGCGAGCGTCTCTTTGCCCGGCTAGAAATCTTCCTCCCCCCTCGGTAATGTTTTCCTCCGGCTTCTATTCCCGTCTCTATGCCGCAAGTTCAGCCGCATCGCGTTCACTCCTCGTGTATATGCCTTTTATCTCCTGGAGGACCGGGAGACCGCCCGGGGATATGGACCTTGCAGCTTATAAGGCATCATTTGATTACCTCTTTTCCCCCTTCTCTGCACAGTGTATCCACCCGCTCAAAACGATATTACTTGGCATTCACGTCCCGAAGGCACGGAGCTGGATGTTATTTGACGAGTTGCTCGACGTCCTTGGATCCCGGTTCTTTCTCTACCCTTGTAACTACAAACCTTTGTACACGCCTAGGAGGTACCCGCCTGGCTTTTGTTACCACGGCTTCGGGCAATTATTTATCACTTCCGTATCCGCTTTAGATCCGAGATTTGCTCTGCACGAGGGAAATGGAGAATATAAATTTCTCACCGCTTGGCGCCTGGATCTATATGTATACACACACACATATATATATATATATATACATATATACCAACGCGTGTGCTAAAGGATTCGGTATTCGAACCAACTCTCGACGTCACTCTTTGGCACTGCTTCGCTTTCCTCGAATTTTTATTTATGTCCGTAGCAAAAATGTCATGCGAATTTTTTTTTCTTCACTTCCCTGTTGTTGCCCCTTGTGATTTATAATGATTTGGTGCCCTTTCAATTCCAACCTGACTAAAATTGATTTCAAATTGGTTCTGCTATATCAATGTAAAATCATTGTCGTTGGAAAATTTTTTCTATCGATAAAGTTTCAACAATTTTTTATACCGGTGGTGAAACGAGCATCTTCTCAAAAATCGTTGAGAGAGCGAACCAAAATCCAGAAACTGTAAGATTGTGTAACTTCGAAACAGGACACAGAAGATCAGTTTAAAATTTCAAGGCCTGACGGTTCAATTAATTAAAATTCCAACTACGAAAGTGCGTTCAATTGCCATGTTTGTAATATCACTTCGTAACAAAAACTTGATTCTGAAGTACAGATCCTCTGATACGACCTGATTAAAACGTGGATGAGCTATCACCTGTGAATTCCGTCATCAAGTGAGGGTCATTAATTCCGATCAGTTGTGTTTATACCATGGCCATGACGGAGAATGGAAGCCCGGTCAGAAGCTGGAGCTAGTCGAATTAGCCGAGGGTTACCTGGATTGACGGTGGCCATACATCGAACAGAATTGATGGATTGGGGCTTCCGATAAATCCACAATATATGGCTCGCAGCAAGGACCGCAAAGCTTTCAGTCGTTTAGGATATGATGCGGCTCGAGTTTGTAGCTAATGGGATTCAGATATTGCCTTGCAATCCTTCAGTTCTTTTTTTTGTTTTTTTTGTGTGTTTTTTTTTTACCATTCCGAAGAGCGACATCGGGACAAATCGTAAGGGTGAAAGACTGGATAACAATTAATCCGGAATCGACTACACGTGGAAATGTTCAAAAGCTCGTTTTGAAATATCGCAGTCGACTGGCCATTAGGGACGTTAATGACTTTTTGAAATCAGCATGCTGCCGGGCGTAATCATTAAAGTAGGTCCTTCTACCAGGACGAAGGGTATACCTTGCGTAATTATGTAATTACCATCGTCAAAAATTCAAACAATACCTCGCCGCAGCGGCGCAACGGCAACCATAATTGCCCCCTTAATTGCACTCGCGGGAAACAATACCTCGGATGAGAATTTTTCATGTGTTATAGGTTCACGCTACCTGTGCATACGCATTCGATGAACGTTGTCGCGGAAAGTTTGTCCTGCCGCATCGCACGATTACCGAGAGTCGAAAGGCGAGACGAACCGTTTTGCAAAGAAGTATTTTATAATTCGTTTCGCAGGCTGACATCGAGGTTTTGAATTTATAATACTTGAGGAGACGCTCAAGTCTGGCTGCCAAAATGCATCGCTTTAAATTCACTAGCGACTAAACACTCCTCGAAGTATCCAGCTGATATACCTCGGTATAAGTCAGGCTCTGCCAAGGCAGCCAAGAAAGTTGGCTATTAACTCCTCCAGCTCCTTTAGAGTTCTCTAGCTCGTTTGTGCTGCAAATGCTGCAGCAGTATTTCATTTACTTACTCCTCGTGCAAACACATTAGGCCGTATAACTGCCCTCGGTAGCTTCCAGGAACTGTTGCAGGAATATGCTTTATAGCGAGAGAGAGAGAGAGAGCGGACCTTTAATAAGCTCTTAAATTAATTTCCGCTACCGAATTATTACCAAGTTACGATAATCTCAACGGGAATATTTCAGGTAACTCGACGGAAATTTCACGTGATGTTTCCAATGGAAAATTACGTCTTTAACTCCCTTCTTGGACCAATATCTGATCGTTCTGGATCCTCGTTGTTCGCAACATAATACAATCAGCAATCGTTCACGTCAGGCAGGCTTTTTTTTTTTTTACTCATAATCAGCGTATTTTATTTTTGAATATCTCGAGAGATTTTCTAGCGTGAAATACAATTCTGTTTTTATCGAAACACGATTTTCATAGATATTGTAGTCTGTACCATTAGTGTATGAAAATTGTCACACTCCTTTTAACAAACGATTAGGTACATGGTTGAGCATTTATTGAACGAGCTAACTCTGTTAGTCTGCTTCACAGTCACAGAATTTGAAGCATGTCGTGGTGATTCCAAATTTGAATCATAACACTCGATAAGTTGTACATACGAGGTCAACGCTAACTCGATGCATGATTTTCCTTCACCATTTTCGATTTGGTTTATAATTTTTCCACGATTGTTCCGACTCTAAATAACACTCTTGAATTATTTCAGATCCAATAGAAATGAATAATTACCGTTAAAAATATCAAATAAAGGAGATTTAGGAATTTTTATTCCGTCTGAAATTAGTCAAATATACATGAAAAAAAAAATGCCCTTCACTCACGTATTTGTCTAAAATGATCGTCTTTGATTAAAGAATTTTATAGAATTTTTTCGATATTTTCAAAAATATCGTTCCGTTTTGACTTTTGAAAATTTGTAAAAAAAACAATGGTTGGCGAAAAAAAATCCGAAATAATCCAGAGTGCTATTGATGCTGATTCTGAACGAAATAAAAAAATCGTGATGGAAAATCATTTCTTGCGTTAACGTGGAATACCTCGTACATGTGTGTTTGCGAATGGCGAACTTTGGGATCGCTGCCAGACATGTATATATGTAATATATTATATATATATATATAAAACACATCCCCTGTTTCCGAATTTTACGATGAAAAAATGGCGGTTCCTTGGCAACTTTGTGATTAGCTGTTACCGAAGGTTTTTAGGGCTAATTAGTTCGGTCGTAGAAGTTTGCAAAAGTCCGATAAGACATTTGGGTCGGTCGTTTAATAATAATTCTCTGACATGCCGGTCACGAGTCGCCGGGAAACTTAAAGCTGTTAAGCCAGAACTAATTGAAGTGTTGTTAAGGGTGCGAGAGCCATGCTGATGTAACTCGGCATCAGGTATCATAGAGATTCCCCGACAGCATTTCACTAAATCCTCCGTTATGTATCTCGCATTATAATGACACTAACTCCTCGCTGCCTGCAGTGAACGGAATCATTAATAAACCTTGGTAGAATTTTTTATTCCCCCAAATTAAGCTTGGACTTTCAGTCGAAAGTTTCCGTGCAGAATCTGCGTCTTCGTTTTGACCCAATTCTCACCGAACAATTTTTGTTTTTTGTCGAAATATTGTATATTCTTATACTTCAATTCCTCTTCTATGCCTGACTGCAAACCAGAAAAGCAATTGTCATTTTAAAGCGATTCAAAGTTCTCAATGATGATATTTCAGATTGGCTAATTAAACAAATCTCATCAGTTGGAATGGTCAAAATTCTGATTGATCTATTTTCAGAACGAACAACACTCCGGATAGTTGAATTGATGAAGAGTTGAAATAACGAGTGGTTCTCATTTTCGAAAGGCTCTGACCGTAAAATCTCATTCAGTGCATCGAAAAGATTTCTAGTCAGTGGTTAGCGTTATTTCATACTTTTAATAATTCGGTAAGGTTCTTATTATTTGAAGTTTGGAAATGAGATTTGAGAAAGCAGAGCTCTGCTTTTTCCTCCCAGTCAAATTTATATTTCAACAAGTCATCAGAGGTCTTTTTCAAGCGTCCCATTTTCGGTAAAGAGGCAAATCAGCGTTGGAATCATTGCTTTGATCAGTCTTGATTCAACCAAACGACCATTAGACGAGAGTAAGCTAAGCAGTGTGGTGGTGGGTAGAGATCAGTCACAAATATCTTTGTTCATTTATAATCCGCTCAAATTCAGTTCCGATTACAAATAACCAGTTGAAAATCGAAACATGTGAATGGTGGCAAGATAGAATTAATTCACTTCTTAAAAGAGCTAAATCAATGCAGCCGAGCTTGGTCAAAGTTCAAATTCTCGCGCCGAGTGCCATCTTATCGTTAGATAGAAACACATCTGATTGAGATGTTGACACGCCGGCTGCGGTCACCGATTCATTCGTGCGTCGCGACTCGCGCAGAGAGTGTCGAGAAGTTCTCCATTTATATACCGTGTGTACACATCGTCATGAAGTGAATTTTGTGTAGCGTACAGTGAACGTGGATAAGTCGAAGTGCGAGGGTCGAACAAGGATGAGCAATTCGGATAACAAACGTACACTCAGAGAAATTTTTAGTTCCGGTTACCGCTCGGTCCTTAAATATTTTCATTTCTTACCACAATCGAAAAATATAGTTCTGGGTAGAAAATGAAAATTAGTTTTCTAGCTGTTACCGGAAAGTCTAGCATCCGTTACTATTCTTTCTCGTTACGATCACCGTTGCTATATTTGCTTCCAACTGTTGCGAAAATTTAATGCTTATATTGTGCAACAATAAATTGACGTTCAAGCCTTATTCAACTAAGAACGTAGAGTAAACCTCAGAAACTGATTTTGCGTTGCAATTACCAAAACTGGATCGACGATAGCGCAAAATTGTTAGGTGTAACCCGTTTTTCGTAATTCCAACAATAATCAAACGGTTTTTTCAACGATACCTGTTTTATTGAATTCTGCTAGTTACTGTAACAAATCAAATTTTTCTAAGTGTATCGTTCTTTATAATCACCACTCTTTTTTTTGGAAAACTTGCCAAATTCTTACTCAGAATTTTGCTCCCCTCGATTGCCGGAAGACCTTGATAAACGAACGAAACGACCCGGTGCCACAACAAATTCGCGAGCTAGGTCAGTCACATGGCCAAGGTAAGTTGGCGATAACAAAATTACCTTCCGGGCGCTCAATAAACGATTATTTCTCAGTGAAGTAAGCCGATTTAATACGGTGAGATAAACGGAACCCGTTTGGCCGGATTGCCGATTCAGCCCAAAGTTAGCGATGGCCATTAAGCTAAAAATAATCGATGCATCGATTAATCGGGTCCAAAAAAAAAACAATCGAACACGACTCGATTAAATCGGTGAAAATTAATCGATGTTTCGATTATTTCATATTTTCTTGGAACGGTGCGTATGAAACCAAAATTTCGTAAATTTCAATCTGTTGTCTTAATAGCGGACAAGTTTTTTGATAATTTACAGTTTCATTCAAAATATTTTTCAATTTCATGTGAAAATATCCATTCATCTTTCACTCGTTACATCAAATAATACAACAATAAGTTAATACTTTAATCGCATGAGTTGACAATGCATCGCATCGTTCACGAGGGTAAAAAACAAAAACCGATTTTGAGGTACTAAAATAATCGATTATACTCGATTAATCGAGTAGAAATAATCGATCAAATCAAAAACCGATTACTTTTGGTAATACTTAGCTCGTAGCTGTGGCGTATGTTGACAATCGGTGTTGGAGAATGTTTCAAAAGACGTTTGGAACTTGTCCGTACATATCTGGATGAGTTTATTTCGTATCGCCTGCAGGCAAAACGCAACGGAGTCCAACCCCTGTTCACGTGACAGAATCCTGCAGGGTGCAGGGAATGCAGCGAATATCCAACCGTGAAATACGAATATTTTTCAAAAGCCAGGACGTCTGGCATTTGTGCTGCTGAACAATGCGACGAGACACCGTCGAGGTGCCAGAAGCGAGAGCTTCTGGGAAGTCGGCGAACCTCGCTTTACTCGTAAAATTCTCCACTCCCATCACACGCGGTGCACAAAAGCACGTGACTGCTGCGAGTCCGTGTTTACAACGAAAGTGAAGCTTTCCCCGCGCCTTCCGCGCACCCGAAGGGCGGAACCCAAGCCGAGCTTTTATATCTTTTTTTTCTCCTCGCTTCCCCTTCTCTTATTATATATTCTTATACTTCTTCCACTACTTTTTAACTGTTTTTTTTCCTGTTTTCTTTATTATTATTATTATTATTGTTATTATTTCACCCCGCGTAACAACTTGGTTTATTGTTTCAATCTTTTACATCATATGCGGAGAAGCGAAATGGGACTGCAGCCGTGACTTAAACGCGTGACAGCTTTGAGTAAATCATTTCATTCCCGAGAACGTAGACGTTCCCTCAGGATGATCTTCGGAAATTTTAGACACACACGTGTAACATACTTCGATCAAATTTATTATCTCTAATTCGTTGGATTTTCCATAATATTTTCGGAGAAAAATCCAGGTTTTTTTTTTATATAGGGCAGGGTTAGTATTTTTGGTGTCTTTTCAAACACACGAGTGAATTCGTTGAAAATTTTATTTGAAATTACTTTTGTACCACTTCACTGACAGATTTTTTAACTCACAGTGGAAACGAAAGTTATGCATTTTCTTTACAAGACATAAATGTTTAATCTAAGATTGCTATGGATATTTGATATAAGCTCACTGAATTCAATGACATTCAGGTATCTGGTAATTGGTATAATTTCTGCTTCACAGCATAGATTAAGTAAAAAACACGTAAGATCACTGAAAAATACGTCTACCGAATTTGGAAAATAGGATAATAAGGTTTATTTGTTTTTCTGCTTCCAGGAATGACAATTGCGGTTCGTTTTCGTCTCGCTGCTATGGAGGTACGGCAGAATCACGATTTAGGTGTTGAGTGACGTTAAGTGACTTGTATTAGTGAAGTGTGTGGTTTTCTGGTATCGGCTTGAGCGAGATACCGAAGCTTAAACGCATCTCATCGTAGCAAACTGTTCGATGTCTCACCGTCCTCGAATGCGAAGACGAACTTCGAAAATGGTAAGTTGAATTATAATCAATATTTTTCAATAACAAATGAATCGTTACACCATTTACCCGATTGGTTCTCTAAATAATCTTGGTTATCGCGTCGCGATATAATTAACAATGAATTCAGCCTGCGAGTACAATAAACGAACATCTGACTTTGCCTACGGCAATAAAAAGAAAAAGCCAACTCGAATTATTACTAGCTATCATTATTACATAATTACTGTATCCTGGATGGGTAAAAATGAAGTGGGCGAAATTTACTTAATTCTACATCAAATGTCTGAGCAGTGGAATGAAGCTTTCATTTCACTCTCGCAGCGCATCGATCATCTTAGCACGAGCTTTGAAATGTTCGTCGAATTACACTGCAAATCGTTGGTTAAATTTATGGTATCCGGTTTGGTTCTTTGCCGGTATGTATATTGAGAAGGAAATAATTGGCAATGAAGAGTCATCAGAGTTTCGTGAATGGTCTCGCCGACATTCGGGCAATAAACAAGAGAGCTGCGGTAGGCGAATGAATGATGAAAAAAGCAAGGACGATAACCGGAACGCTGAGTGCATAAGGAAGAATGTCAAATGCACTCCGCGTGGTCCATCAAGATGCAAATATCCTTTTATCCTCGCGTAATGTATGCGTCCTCGGTGGAGAATCAGTATTCAGACGAGGGTACGCGTGATCCTCGCCCCGATATACCGCTGAGTATGGGGCTAAAGTAACCCTCCAGTTCCATGAACTACCCCGTAACACGCCCACACTCTTAACCAAAGCCAAACCTCCATTTTACGAGCGGACCGCCAAGGCTCGATACTTTCCAATGGATAACCTTTGAATTTATTTAATAACCTCCCCCTAACGTCTAGAAGAAGAACACAGAAAAAAAAACATTCACCGTCATTCTCACACGCGGATGTTCCTTGCGGCGTTTCATCGAACGCTCGATTCACAAATACCACCTGAAATATTATTCTATAAAAAAAAATAGAATTAAATGCACGGAGCTATCGATTAACGAACCGAATTTGCAAGTCTCCCGAGTTATCCGTGATTGAAGCAGTTGTGCAAAAATTCGTACGCGCGGAAAGATTTAACTCGACTTTACAAACGTTTCCCCTGATTTGTTCCCGCGCTAGTGCTTTTTTTTTTTTTTTTTTTTTTAATACAAACTCGTGCTCCCCTTCCCCCCCCCCCCCCAGCAGCCGTCAAATCCTCCCTCCTGTTTATTCGAATCAGATGCCTAGAAGAACGGGAGATTTTATCGCGCGGTAAATTGAATCCGGTGATTCAATGATAGAAAAAAAAATAAATAAATAAATAAAACGCAGTGGTACGTGCATTTGCAAAGCAAAAAAAAAAAGAAAATAAAACGGAAAATGAAAATGCGAGCTAAAAAAAGATCAAACAATACAAACTCTCAGTTTGTTCGGTTCAGTGCGCAAACTCTCCAGCACAGGACCCTCGCATTTTGCAACACTCACTCACAACGTTAATTCGACATTTTTCATAACGTTTTGCGCACGTTACCCTCGCGGCTTTCGCTTTGACGCGTAATATTTTCGTACGGAATGCTGCGTTTGAAATAATTGATATTTAACGTTTACAAAGTTGGGTGCGAAGTGCAGATTACGGTGTGTAATTAATCAGTTTCGTTTTATAATACAGTCGAAAACCGAGTCACCGAATCTCCCCACGTACCTAATTAAGTTGGCACGCACCGTTGTGGGGGAAGATCGATACCTACTCGTTTTGGGAAAAATTTACCGCGTATATGTATTTTTACGTTTTTCATTTCCGGACGACGAGCCTGAGCGACAAATCGCACGTGTATGCAGGGAATGAAAAATATACATGCATATGGATGAACGTACGAAATGACCGCATAGAAAGCCATCGGGGAACGTGAGCGTACGGATTGGGAAGTGAATATGATGCATGCGGAATATGCAAAATAAGTACGAACCGCCCGCTCGCCACCGTGGAATGAAATCGGAATCCGAGCCATTCGTCGCTGCACTGCAGTCAGATTCTCTTGCGGAACGAAGATGCGGGGAATGTCCACTTTGCAAAACAACTATCGTTTCACTCCTTGTTGACGGTTAACGAGAGCTGCTCAACTTCCCCGGACGCATTTCGTATCACCTGTTACCGGAGGAATCGTGCCACTGATATCAGTTTCTGTAAACATTTATTTAGGTACAACCTCTGTTTGTAGCAACAGGATTCCAAGGGCTTAAGGGATCCCACACGTACGATTTTTTTTTCGATGGTTGAAATACGCTGGTCAGCTGTTTTTTTTTTTTCATGTTAAATCAAAACACTCGCGAAGAACAGAACATATATTTTTGAACGTTTATTTTTAGTTTTTTATTTATTTATTTATTTATTTATTTACTTTTTCAACAGTTGAAAATGTCTTTGAAAAAGAGGAATCCTCATAGTGTGCACGGTTGTGGCTGTAAATATTACGTAAAATGAAATTTGTGAAAAGACTATTAATCGGTATAAAAGCCGCGCTTTCTTCAACCCTGCATCAATATCCTGTTCACATTTTTGTGTTGTCTTTAGAAATCGTCCAAATCAACACAGAACTTATTTTTGTCTACAAATTTTTAAACTGCAGTTTAAGTTCCGTTGGAGCATGAAGACTCGATCGCGTCTTTTATCTCTTGCAAGTATCGATTTCAAACTTTGTACTATAATATGAAACTTGCTGAAATACGTATCGTGCATCGCTGATGCAGCCGCTGTTCGGCACGTACGATGCACGGGATGAATAGTGTAGAGCAGTTATATTGTAACAGTTAAAAGTGATTTTAGTACCGATAGATGCTTCATATGACTTCCCTATGAATCAGAACAACTAACTTTAGTGCGCATTCACCACCGCAAATATTTTAATGTAGAATTTCTTGTTAAATTCTGCGAAGAAAAAGAACTTCCGACTGAAAATCAGAAAATATATGTAATAGCACTTCCACATTTAAATTTTTGTAACGTACTCCCTGCAAATTGAATAACGTGTACGGAGTGTTTGATATTAATGCAATAATTGGAAGCTTTGAACAATTCAAGCTATTTTGAACAATACTCGAGCAAAACAGCACGTAACACACTCACAGAAATGTTCGTATTTCAAAAACGTCCTTCCATTGTGATGATTTCACACTTGTAATCACACGTTTGAGGACCATATTTTGTATCAGCATACGACTCTTTATATTTCTCGACAAAACTCTCGTCTTTTGGTGTATCCTACCCTCAATTGATGTCATAATATCGTTTCTAATTGTGCTGGAGTGTCATAATATCGTTACGAGTTGAGGTGGAATGCCCTAGCATCGATTCCAATTAAGCTGCACAGTCATAATGTCGTTTACAATTGAGGTGAAAACTCATAATTAAGTAGAATATCATAACGTCGTTTCCAATTGATCCGAAATGTCACGATATAGTTTCCATTTACGATGGAATGTCATGACATCGATTCCAATTGAGCTTCAACGTCATAATGTCGTTTTCAACTGTGGTGGAAGGTCATAATTTCAGTTGAATGTCATAATATCCTTTCCAATCGGCGTGGACGCAGCCCAGCGAGGCTAGTTTGAAATTAAGACAACGGATTCGTTAGAAGGCCCTTTCGAAAACAAGCTAACCTTATCGCAACTATTTCCGAGGTGGATCTTTTCAGCCCCACTGTAAGAGCAAACAAATTAGATAACGCATTTCCGTTGTGCGGGTGCCTGTCGCCCTTGACTGGAGACCAGCTTTCGGTGCTTGGGGGGCTCGGAGCTCGGTGGGTACACTGTATGGCGAATGTGCACAGGGTGGAGGCGAGGGTCTGGTTCACGTGGCAGACATAATACATCTACGTGTTCGGCTTGGCTGTGTACGGATCCCATGGAACGAGATGGGCGCGGGTGTCGCCTTGTTTTGTGTCCCGGCCCCGTTTCGCGGGTTTTGTTTACCGCTCGAGTAGGGGTAGCGGGAGCAAATAGCTCTGGCACCAAAGGGTTATGGTTGCTACCGACGTACGAGGCGTCGTCGAGTGGGTGGATGGAGAGTAGAGTCTATGGAGTATCTACACTGTGTTTTTATTCTCCGAGGACTGTAATGGTAATACTAGTGCCGGTTGAAAAATTTTACTGCAGAGTTAATGAGGGACGGAAAATTAAAATAAAATTTACCCGTGAAAGAATCTAATATGAAGAAAATAAACTACATGAATCGAAATGTGATCAGTGTTGGGTTCATACTTGCGTTGACGAAGCGAAAAATTAAAAAAAAAGCCACTCTGACATATTTAATCGAGAAATTCTGGAATTTGTTTCTCGAAATATTCTCAAGTATAACATTGTGGTAGATTTTCTCTCACGGTCGTCACGTTTAAATTGGTGAATTGTTTTTCATTTCCCAACTTGGAACTCTTGGGATTGGGAAAATTCAAGTTTTTGTATTATCGAAGCTTCAACTCTTGTGTTATCTTTCCTCGGGGAATTTAATATCTGTGAAACTATCTGCAATTCAGACTTTAAATTCAAACCGTTCTATAATATCACTCAAATTTTTGATCCCCTGTAATTTTTTTGAGATGAATCGTATTATTCTGTTCATCGTCTCGGCAGCTCAAAGCACATATCTCCTACATTGTAATTTGCATTCCGTAAGGCTGTTTTGTAAATCGAATTTTGTATTCTAATGTACCAAACTACATTCCTCGCGTGTTGGAATTCTATCCTTGTCGAATCTCACACCCTATCCAGAGTGTTCTAGATCAGGCTCGATATTCGAGCACTCGTGAATCCATTCCCGGAATTTGCATGGCACATGTTACCGGCTGAGGGCTGGAACTGACGGGTTTAATTCATACTTCGTCATGTCGAGAACGTTTGAGAATATTATCCCGTTTCGCGGCTGCTGTACCCTGCACGGTAAACGCCCTCGCTAACGACGAGACACTTGCTTCACGCGCTCACGCTCTCTTCTCACAGAATTTAACCGAGAGACAAAGGAAACTTCCACGGCTCTTCCCCTGCAGAAATTGACACAGCCAAATGTGCCGGCGCTTCTGATACCTCCTCTTTTTCCTTTTCACCCGAGCCGAAACCGGGTTCCATTTTTCCTCCCGATTACGCTTGCGATTGTAATTATTCACGGGCTTTATAGCACATTTTCACGCCGCGTGACGTTAATGTTATTGCACGCGTGTTGAGAGGGAGTGAATTTCGTTGCGAGTTAATGAAAATCCGTAGCTTTTATCGTTCAGAGCTCGCGGTATAAACAAAATGCAACAGCTTTATGGATCTCTTTTATTTTATACATTTAATAAATGTTGAAGAATATTATCCGATAGTTGGAAAAAGTTCTGTTTAAGGTCACTCGCGGTGATATATATACATATATATATCCGGTAATACCAAAAAAGTTAAATTCAATTGCATCAAACTTTGCAATTATCGTTTGTAACTGAAATAAAACAACCCGACTCAATTATTTTTGATTACTTTACGCGTATATTGGAAGCAAAATTTCTTACACATTAAATTTTATCATTGATCCGATATAATGAACACTTTATCGAGTCCATTTGTGTACTCTGTGCTTTTTATGCATGTTTTGTAAATAAAAAATTCAAGTTTTATACCAAAATGTGATTTAAATGGATTAGAAAAATGTTTCGTCGCGATTGATAGCACGCGTGAATGTCACAATTCTGTACACAATACGTTAGCACTGCAAGTTTTGAAATTTTTTAAATGAAAAATGGGAACATTATCACGTTTAGTGCACGTTTTAAAATCGTAAAAAACATCAAAATAGCATTTCAAACTTTGATGTAAAGGTGAAAAATGCATTCTTATTTGAAGAGAATTGCTATAGAAGATTCATATTCCACGTATTTCGGTGAAACTTAGGTAACCAAGGCGAAAGAATCGAGTCTCTTACTAAAAAGGGGTTCGTAGAAAACTACTTCCAAAAAAATACAGTTCGCTGTAGTAGGTATAAATATGAAACTGAAAGTAATATTCTATGCTGACAATGCTTGCATAAAATTATTCAAAAATTCGGTAACACCTGACAATACTTTTTTAAGCAAAGCAGATTGAGAGACAAAAATGAAAAAAAAAGAAGTTGCCTTGCATTGAATCTCAAAGGGAAGTGCTGCCATCCTTCAACCATGAAACTATAAAATATGATGTACTTTTTTTTTACTCAATATCCACACAAAAATGTTAAATCCAACCATATTTGTGAATGAAAGTTCAGTTTTATCCAACTCATGGTATTAGTTTTTTAATATAAGCTAGAAATATTTACATATAAGTATCAAAGTGCATCGATACGACACAAATGGAAAAACTAATCAAGCGTAAAATTCATTATACTGTAGAAGTTGGAGACATTGATCTGCGAGTGAGAGATGAACCGATCTTCGTGGCAATGAATCGATTAAACGAAAACAGAAGAGTTTTTTTTTTTTTTCTTTCTGACCTCTCGTAGCGAAAAGTATTACTGCATAAGATCTGAAGTGCCTGATCACGATTCGTGGACGACGCGGAAAAAGGTTGTCACAGTGGTGAATGAAAAAATGATTGAGTAACGAAGCGAAGGCTGACAGGTTGATACCACCTCGGTCGATGAGAGCCCCTCACGATCGGACCTAGGTGCGTGCTTCTATCTATAATACACAATCTCCCCAACTTATCTCCGTATTCATATCCGTGTGTACGGTGTACACCATGGTGTAGAATGCGTGTCTCGTTACGTAGCATGAACGAGTCGCTGATACGTGAATGCGGAATAGCGATCGAGACGTCCGATGCCATTGTACATCCGGTGACGTTGCGTCCGTTGTGACCTGCACCGTTGCCGACACTCGGGATGTGTAATTGACGATTAGTCTGGGCCTGCGTGTCCTTCGTGTGCATGGAGGAAAATTATGTGGGAAATACGTACGTACACGGAGAAAAATTTCATTCGTTACAGTAACTAGAAGAATTCGGTAAAACAGGTATCGTTGAAAAAACTGTTCGAATATTGTTGGAATTACGAAAAACGAGGTACGCTTAACCATTTTGCGCTATCGTCGATCCTTTTTTGGTAATTGCAACGCAAAATCAGTTTCTGAGGTTTACTCTACTTTTTTAGTTGAACAAAGCTTTAACGTCAATTTATCGTTGCACGAGCATTAAATTTTCGCAACAGTTGCAGGAAAATACAGTAACGGTGATCGTAATGAAGAAGAATAGCAACGGATGCTAGACTTTCCGGTAACAGCTAGAAAACTAATTTTCATTTTCTAGTTAGAACTATATTTTTCGATTGTGGTAAAAAATGAAAATAGTTAAGGACTGAGCGGTAACGGGAACTAAAAATTTCTCTCAGTGTATCAGGGTGTTTGAGAAAAAAGTTATTTACGATTTTCCATCATGGCACCCCCGGAAAAGTTTTTTTAGGTTGAAAGAAAGATTCTGGGAAAGATGAACGCTCAACGTTATGCGAAAGATCACGTTCACTTGATTTTTCACTCATACACGTTTTCTTAAACTTATGAAGTATGGTGAGTAAGTTTGTTTTTTTTTTTTTTATCGCTTATACCAATCGTAATATCAATTTATTTCACTAACAAGGAAGGTATGCCAGGTCGATCCCTCCGATTTGATATCTTTTGTAATATGTTACAGTAAATTAAAAACTAAGCGACAGGTATATTTTTCTTTATTTGCCATTAGGCATTTCAAGGAAGTAAAACTACGCTCCAAAGTAAGGCATGTCAAGGGGTGATTTGGCTGTTTTTTGTTTTTTATGAGAAAATTACATTTTTCATTTCACGTTATGAGAAAAATTTTCCAGTCGAATTGGATGAAAAATATTGTATTCTTGTGGGTGAAACCGACAAACCGCCCCTTGACATGCCTTACTTTGGAGGGTGGTTTCACCCCCTAAACTTGTTCAATGGCAGATAAAAAAAAAAAAATAAATACGTGTCGCTTAGTTTCTAGATATTATAAAAGAAATTAAGTCAGATCGACCTGGGTGACCTTACTTGTCGGAATTCCCACATTTGTATTATCGAATCTCCAGTTGATGTTTGAGAAGTGTATCTGACGACTTTTTCATTAATAACTCAATCTCATAAAATAGTCACAATCTAATATTCAGAACTTCTAATTTAGACAAATAATAAGATTCCCGTCAAATATCAGGAAAGTAAAAAATAATTGAAGAGCTACGTGCTTCTTCAGAAATTCAAAAAAAGAAAAATATCAAAAATGAAATGAGCACGATCTTCCACGTAACTTGGAACGCTCACCTTTTTGCAGAATCATGCTTTTGACCTGAGAAAAAAATTTTAGCGCGTGGCAGGGTGAAATATCGCGTATTATTTTGTCCTAAAACACCCTAGTATGTATGAATGTCGACATGGTTTAATTCGGACAGATCGAAGCTTTCCTCCACGACTGTGTTCTATACATATATACGTGACCTCCTCGAGTCATTGACAAATCGGCTTATCGGTGTACGTAGGTGATGCGGAAGCCACTCGATGTTCATCCTCAATTTTCCCCGCAACAAGTATTTCTGTTTTATTCACAGTCACCAAGATCGTAATACCGATAACGAAAATATCGAGGCAAAAGCACCATTGAAAGAAATTCCCAGCTTAAAACGCAGTCATAAGCTGCTCGCGTTTTCTGCCACATGTAAAAAAACAAAAAAAAAAAAAAAAATTATTTCTGCCATGGAACCAGAAAATGTAGTACTTGTTACTCTTCTTTTTCGTCACGGTCGCTAATACTGTATTTTTTTATTTATTTTTTTTTTTCTTGTTCTAACCAAACCTAACCTAAACAGTTAATTTTATCACATTTTCTCGCGATTCCAACAATATTTATAAATCGTTGTTACAGCGACAATCGTTTTGCTAAAATTTTCCAGCAGCTGTATTACAGGGAATTTTTCCGAGTGTTCGCGTGTTTTGACCTTAAATCTGAGAAGTTGGCTGCAGCGCTTCGTCGGAGAAGAATTGTAACGTAACACAACGAGAATGCCAGACTTGGCGAAGACAAGTGATAACTTGAGCGTGAGTTCGGTAGTAGACGAGCTGAAATACCGGTCTGCAGCTGAAACAATGCAAAATCATCACGTTTATCTCAGCTCTTGTTCTTCTTCTGGACAGAGTTTAAAGCGGAAGTGACGGGGAGTGGGTTGAGAATGGCGCGAGGGATGCTGCGAGAGGGTCGTCCTCGCTCTGGTGAATTCTCCTGCTGGTAGAAAGAGCTTTTTGAATGAGAAGAGAAGGGCGCCAATTCGCCCGGGTACAGTGAAATGCTAATTAATGAACATGTTATATTTGCATAGTCAGACAGTTTCGATCCTATGAACATGCCGGGGAAATATCCCATCTTTTCCCATTTTATAATAGTTATACCAAATGTTTCGGAGAAGAGTTGGAAACTCGGAGAAAATTTATTTTTAATAGATTTTAAACATTCATCAGTGATTATCACGATATTGATTTTCCATTGACAGATAAAAGTTGCAGGACAAGTTATCTCGGCTTACTGTTTTTCCTACTCTTCGAGACACGGGTTTAGTTTTTTTTTTTTACAATCGTGAAGAGAGTTTAAAGAAATAGTATCAAGTTATCTTTGGGAAAGAAGAGTATTATAAATTCTTTCGTTTCTTGCTGCACGAAATCGCGAGGTAAAAGAATAAGTCAAATTGACACGAAGTTTTTGGAAGAAGGTAATAAAACTTTAAACATTATCCGTTAACATTGATTTTCAATTATATTAACAAAGTTTCATAAAACATATTTCCTCCAGTGTTTGAATTTAATGTATATTCAGCAGTGAGTTTCTTGTAGATATTGATTCGAATAATTCGTGATTGCCAGATTATCTTTTTCCTGGCACACTAGTTAACTATATTTTACAGTTTCTCTTGAATCCAAGATACGGCAATCGTTCGTAATTAATACTGTTATCTCCTAAAATTGACTACATACAATTCAAAAATAACATTTCATTTCCTGTCAGTTGTGAGAATTTCTAAAGTTTCATTCGACTGAGTAATAATTTTCGAACAGAAAACAAAATGAAAAATTCAAGATTTCAGGCACATAATTTAATGTATTCAAACCACATATTCAAGTTAACCAAATATTCGATACAATCCGAGTATTCAATTATATTCGCGCGTCCCTATCAATTTACTACGACAGTACACTGAGAGTAATTTTAAGTTCCGGTGACTATTTTCATTTTTTACCACAATCGAAAAATATAGTTCCAGGTAGAAAATGAAAATTAGCTGTTACCGGAAAGTCTAGTATCCGTTACTATTCTTTCTCATTACGATCACTGTTGCTACATTTTCTTGCAACTGTTGCGACAATTTAACGCTTGTGCAACGATAAATTGACGTTAAAGCCTTGTTTAACTAAGACGTTTTACTGAATTTTTCTTAGTAAAAGATGATGAGAACCAGGTTCTCGATACAATAAAGTCTGCATCCGGGTGCACACCGGTCGATAAGATACACCCGAGCTAAGTGAATACCCCGATCTTTCCGGTGGGCGAGACCCTTTTCCTAATAGTACAAGTTGGTCGCATTTCCATGCAAAACGTCGCGCTTACAGAGGCAGCTAACCGACGTCGTCTCCGGCGCTCGGCGTGTTTGGTTATTTATCTGGCCTTGTTCGACTTTGCCCGAATGCGACACCCGCCGACTCCTCGACACTCTTGAGTAGTTAGCGCTGTTTCGCCCTCCGTCCTGCGGACCTGCGCCCCGTGTGCGGAATACCGATAAGCCTTAACGGTGACACGAGGCTATTTATGCGTCTCGAATGCAACAGTAGGTGACTACCTACCTAAGTGTAGGTTATGGGTATACGCTCATTTCCACCCGGAAAGGAAACTTGCGACGCAATTCCGTAACGGCAAGTTATAAGCTCTCAGGGGCGGAACCTTCGTGCGACAGCGGTGCCAAGGGATGCGAATTGCCGCTTGTGCCGTTTCACGTTACACAATTTTACGCAAGGTGCGATCGTGTTCGATGCACATTTGCCCGACGCAGACAATCGCTTCGAAAGTCATTGCGTTTCGTCTGTTTTGAAAAATTATTAAACTTTAAACGTGTGATAGAACGATTTTTTTTTTAAGTTTCGACCGAATGTTCAAAAAATTGAGTTGTTGAGAATATCATGAGATAATTCATGATATAGCTTTAGCTGAGATAAAAAAAAAAAAAAAAAAAAACAAATATGTTCTGATTGTAGGTGAGTATAGCTCGTGATTGAACATAGGCTTATTTTCCTGCGATCGCAAGTTATTTTACAAGGGAATACATGGTTCAGATTTTATCGAGAATCGTACTGTTTTGAATACAACTCTACCAAAAACTTAAATTTCAATTTCTTTAAAATCTTTCGTTCAATCACGAGCTATACTCACCTACTCAGTTTTACGAAATTTTATTTTACAATTTCGATTTCCGTAATATCGGCAAAGGCATATTTTCCCGTAGTTCATTTGACGACAGATTCACGCGTGATTTGATCCTAGAATATTGACAAGTAGGATGAAATTTTCTTTGTCATCACTTGAACGACATGCTTGACTAAGTTTCGAAAGAAAATTTTTAAATCAATAATCTTATCTTAATTATGTTTTGCGCTTGCGAATTTCAAGAATTGTTACATGAATTTTTCCCTGAAATTGTTAGCTTCGATACATTTTTACGGAATTTCAGATGTCAGATAATGATTTACATATATCCGAAACATTTGTAAAAAAAAATGCTTGACATGCTTAAACACCAACGACGTAAAAAATTGTAATTCCATCATTTACTCGAGTTAAAAAGAAAAATGGCGAAAGGATGAAACATTGATTTTGATGAACGAAACGTAATGAATCCTGTATTGTGAAGCAAATATTTATATAATTTCTCAAGATTTCCCTGTAAACTGGGAAAACCCTAAATATTTTCTTCCCGTACTTGAATTCCTTTCCTCTGCAGTTCGAGGAACATTCGCATTAATATCACCGAGTAGAGAATCGGGAAACTTAGATTCGTAATTACCTCTGAAGTAGCGAAAAACGTGGAGTTGTTCAAACCTCGAATTGTTTAACCGAATTATCAAACTTTATGAATCTGAGCGGGCAGTTTGGAAAACGAAAATCGAATTCAACAGAATTTTCTTAACTCGTTTCAGTCGAAGAAATACGAGATATCAGCGGGTGAGAAATAAACCCGGATAAAGACATAAAAAAGAATTCAATTTGCCGGTGAGGAGGCTCGTAAAATTTCAAACTGTAACGATAAAGTTATCGAAATCTTTCCCCTGGTGCGGCCACAGCTTTCCGAATAAAACAACCTTATTGTATTGCACGGATCTACGAAAGCGCAGAGCTTTCAGCTTTCGGCGTACGCCATTTTTTTTTTTAACACCGACGTACTGTCGATCACTTTTCAATGAAATCGCGTAATTGGTGTGTAAATACGTAAATTTGCGAGAGGAAAAAATTTATACGAACTGTTCGAACGCGTTAAAAAACTGCTGTTTGCGAACATTGATTTTTACAACCACTCTGTAGACGATAATACGAGGCAAGGGTAATTAAGCAATATCAACCAACGCCTCGTGGATGTGAGGCACGGTTCGAATCATCGTTATTATATAGCGCGAGGCGAAAGCCGATAAATCAATAACTCTTTTTTCACGATAGAGAGACAAACGATGTAGAGCAAAAGAGAGACACGCCGAGTGGAAACGAACCGTGAAAGGAACGAGCGAAACGAGGAGGAAAAAAATTATTGTAATCGAGAAAATAATAATAATAATAATAACAACAATAATAATAATAATTTAAACATGGAGGGAATAAAATGTCCGGAATGATTATTTGCCACGCAACCCTCCGTGTGGCTTGATTAAAAAATCTATATTCAACTCTTATATACTCGCCTCTCGCGGAACTTGCGAACTGTTTTCGAAATAATCATATTCCGCAGAATCGATACGATTTGCGGTCAGCGACACTCGAGTCATTATACGTGTCGCGCCTTAAACTGCGAGAAGTAAAATCATCCGAACAGTAAGGTTAAAAAAATGTATTGAAAATAATATCTGACGACGTCGAAGCGAAGACACCTTAAATGTCATCGACGAGCATCTATGTTTTTTTTTTTTTTTTTTTTTTTTTATTAATAAAATATATAAATAAATTTTAAAAAAATGTCTTCGAATCAGGTGAGATAGATTCTTATCACGCATCTCTCAATTTAGAGTAGATTCAAAATAAAATGCTTTTTGCTTTTTCATATCAAGACGATACAGTAAATCATTGAGAAGTACATCAATTTTTGCAAAATTGTACAATGAATAATCGGTAAAGAATTCATTTACAAATTAAATTGGTTTTGATGGGCACAATTGAAAAGCTTTAAGCCTTTTCTTCGCGAAGAATTGTTGAAGAATTGCTGAAATTGCATCGTTACGTAAAGATGACAGACTTGAATTTTGTCAACCAGCTGCAATTTTCTAATTTTCATATCCATTTTCATTCCATTGAACATTCTTAAAATATATATGTAAAATTGTATAATAAACTATCAAAAAAGAATCGATTAACAAATGAAATCGGCTTTCGTCAACAAAATTGAAAACCTTTAAGCTTTTTCTTAACAAAGAATTGTTCAAGAATTTTCTAAATTTGCATCGTTACGTAAACGTGATCAACTTCGATTTTGTAAACCATTCGCAATTCTCTAATTTTCATTTCGACTCTCGCCCTTTCTTTTCCTCTCGGTTAGACATCCTTGGAATATCCGCAATAACCGTAAGATTTATCAAACAAACAAGCCTCTTCTCCTTTCACGTAATCGATGCTTTATGACGCGACATCTCAGCGCGAAAAGAAACGTTTAGAGCTATTACTTGCGTAGAGCTGAAAGCTGGTGCAGCAGTATTCCAAAGTCTTTTACCCTTGAGCCGAGGGTGTTCCTACTTAGGCGTTTGTCTCCCGGTTCGAGAGATTGCTTTGTGCCAAAGGTAAGACAGCTCTTTTCAGGAGCACAGCTTCTATCACGACTTATCTGACTGCGCATCTGTGCCCTCATTTACCCCTCATACACGTGCTTTTACAAACCACCCCCGTCTCTACATTTTTCTTTCTTCCATTCTCCCATCTTCACTTGCTGCTCATTGCCGGCTCTCGGATTCTGCCATTCTGAAGGAGAGTTTTCCACTTGTTTTTTTTTTTTTTTTTTTGTTCCTTCAATATCGAAATGTGTTGGCGTCGGAGATCAACCGGTTGGACGACTCGATTTCTAAACTTAGGATCGTGCGCTTCAGCTTTGAGTTAACGAAAGCAATTTCCTGGCGTACAGTATTAGAATACAACTTCTATACGAAAAAAAACGCGAATATCCTGACTTATGTTGAATTCTTATATGTGCCGAATCGTGAAACATATGAAAAAAAAAACTGGAAAACAGTATCTGATTGATAACCAACGAATGGTATGCTAATAGGTTATAAAAATAAATCTAAGATAAATTCAGATTTCTGAAGTATAATGTAAAGCTTTAAAATTCCAGTACATTTTACGTATTCAAAATTGTGATAATATTGAGCTGTTAATGTAAGAATGATTCTTTCTAGCAAAGAAATTCCGATTTTGTCATATCTGTTAATAAATTCAAAAATCAAATATGAGTATTGTTGAAAATAAACAGCGAGAAATCGAAAGATACTCTTTTAAAATTCGGTAGCAAAGAAATGGAACTAAGTTCACACTGTAGAGGGGATATCTTTGCATTTTATCTGTATGCAATATGGAGGCTCCATCTTATACATAACATGTTTATCTAAAACGCGGTATAGAAGTTGTAAGTAAACGACTTTGCGATAAGTTTGAACGCGCGAAGAATACAAATAGTTTGATCTGAGGTGGTACAAATACGGATACGCCTCGTAAATAACTTTCGACAGTGATAACAACCGACACTAGAAATTTTAATCCAGCGGCACGTGTCTAAACTATTTTCAAGCTCCGAAACGTGACTTGCTTCCGTCTCTTCGGAAAGTAAATAAATTATTGTTTTGTCGTATTTTGAGCAGGATCGTTTTTTACCGGAAATCGTACTTATAATTGTTATACCAGCTAGGGTAACAGAATTTCTAAATAATCTATAATCCGGTAACATAACAATTCTTTCTATCCAAAGTTTCGCGGTTGTCGCGATTTGATCAACAAATTCTGTCTGTATGAAATTTATCAAAAATTACAGGGATTTTTGAAAAGTGAAAAAGGTGTCGCATCAAACCGTAAATTTCAATCGAAATTGTGAATTCTGGATACTTTCACAAGTACAAACTGTAACTAAAAATAATAATAGCCTGCGATAAGATCTAGTCATTATTTCCCTGCAAGGCGAAAGCAAGTGCGCTTCGGTTACCCGAAATAAATCTATTATTCAAAGTTGACAAATATCTGTGCTTCTGATCGATGAAAAAATTTAATACAAGCGAAGAAATGATACGAGTTATCCGTGAATTATTCCAAATTTTATATTCGCGATGCGATAAGAATCGTGAAACTGGGAAGGAACATCGCTCCAGGAACCACGGCAGCGGAACCGAGATTTTCTTTAAATATTCATTCAGTGTAGCCGCTTCACTCTGCGCTTCTTAATGTTCTCTCCGTTATCCCAGACAGTGTTCCGGTCTTTGCATACGCCGAGATTTTTCCTGGCCACGCGGGCGTGCTGAGGTAAAATTTTTATATTTATTTACAGGGTAAGTCTTGGCACTATTCTTAGGAAGTGAAAATCATCTGCCATCTACAGCTTGCCTACAATTTCAACACGGACATGTTCAGCGACAATTTCACCTTTCCTTTCGTCCATTTCCCTTCCGGTTACGATCTCCTGTTGGATATGCTTTCATCGGTATCCTTATTCAGACTGAAGCGAATCGAATGTCAGTTGTAAAAGTTCACCCTCGTGAATCGTTGCACTGGTGGCAAAGATTGAAAGCGAACCTCTACAATAAGGAATCGAAATAGCTCACTGAGCACTTGCAGGTCGCTTTACTCCTGGCAAAATTGCGCGTTTCTGTACTTCGAGCTAAGCTTCATTCGGTAGAAGAATTGATTAACATCCTTCTTTGACGAGGAAAGTGTCTATTGGTATAAAAGAAATTCTGCATTATTTTTCTGAGGCTGAATTATAGTTTGTACCGAAGGGTTAACAACTGCTTCGATTGACCAACTTCCGAAAACGTTGTGAAGTCAATTGACTTTGAATGACTTCACGTGACTTCAAGAAACTTCAGGTGACTTCACTGACTCTACTGACTTCGCCAACTTCACTGGCTCCAGATAACTTCACGTGACTTCAGGTAACTTCGCTGACTTCAGTGACGTCAAACGTCTTCACGTGATGTCATTGGCTTCACTGACTTTGAGAAACTTCACTGACTTCAAATGCCTCCACTGACTTTACTGACTTCAGTGACGTCAAGCGTCTTCACTTGACGTCATTGGCTTCACTGACTTTGAGAAACTTCACTGACTTCAAGTGACTTCAGGTGACGTATACTTCAGACTGCAGACTAAATGATTAACCCCTGGGCTGGTACATTCCGGCGTAAAAAATGATGCGATTTCTTATTCTTTTTTTCATCTCTCGAAAAGTCGAAAGGTTGCCCTAAGAAATTGGTGTACAGAATCTGATTGAAATTTGACCTTTGCAAAGTGAACATGAAATACGTAATTTGGAATTCAAGGAATGTGGCCTTTGCAGGCGTGTATTCCTTGTTCAGAATTGTGTAGCCTTGTTGAACAGGACTTCGGTGAAAACATTTGGTACGTGAGGTCGAGCCGGGGGCCTCGATCCTTAAGGGATGAAAGTTTTCGGAAGAGAATAACCGCAAGCTGGTTTTCGTGAAATTCCGGCGATACAGACACGGGGAAGACAAAGAACTTCCGGGGCTGACGATGACGCGGGTGCCTCGGGGTTCCATCGCGTTCTGTCAACCCTCTTTGGGAGATTGAACGATTGACACGAGTTTCCATCCCGTTGAGCCAATATGCGGCAGGTTGTCACTGACGTCGATCAAAAACGTGAAATTTCGTAATTTATTCTTATTATGGAAAGTTTATTAAAAAAGTTTTTCACCCCATCGCCTTCCTCCCTTCTGGAATTTCTACTTTCACTTCGCTTCGATTCGTTCGCGCGCGTTCTCTTTTTCTCCGGAAAACGCCCCGCGATTTACTATCAATTAAACGAGGCGACAGTTGGAACGATCGCAATTGTCTGGAAAATTGCAATCTCACCTGCTGTCCCTGGGGCAGGTACTCCCGCAATTTCTGATTTTCACCACACTTCTCCAGCCTCGGAGAAAAGCTTCGTCTGCACTGAAGTCGAGCGGGCGAGACTCTCTGTCGAATCAGCATCTCCGAATAATTGAGCTTGCGACTAAGTCGCGAAGCAAAGCAAAGCTTTTTGAAGCTTCCGTTCTCACTCTTCTCTGATGATTAATTCTCCCAGCACAATATATCCGTAATTTTTCCAAATCACATCGTTATTAACGAAGCTTGTTAATAATTCTTGAATGACGCGAGCGGTAGCGCATTGTCTCGGTAAGTAAAAAATACTAAATTTATCGGTAGCAGAAGCAATTGCTTTCTCGCGAAGTTACCTGAGGATTGATTCGACTGATTTGGAACCCTCGTTCAGCCGTCCGAGACGTATGTTGTTCCAACGGTGACTGTGTCCGATAATATCGGCAAGCTTAATCGTTCATCAGTAAGTACATAGAGAAGTACACGAAGCTCGAGTATTACTTCAATTTATTTCTTCCGTTTACAGTAATTGGCACGTACCTCACCGACGGTATTTCTACGACGGAGGGTGGGATTGGTCTAATAGGAACGTGTAATCTCTTCGCGACAGGAAAGCGAGGTGAGAAGGTATATAGATATAGCGAGACGTGCCAGGTGAAGTGGAGAAAAGAGAGAGAGAGAGAGAGAGGGAGGGAGGGAGAAACGAGTAACGGGGAAAGAAAACCGCCGTTTCGCTTTGCAGTTGCTCCGTCAACCCTCCATTTCTTCCTGCACTCTTTCAATTTCTCTCGCTCTCCTTCGTCGTTCCCTCCGATATCCACATCGCTAGCCGAGCTCCGAGAAGCCACGGCCTTGAACGAAGTGTCCTTACACACCCTCGGCAGCGCCTTCGAAGGCGTCCTTGGCAGCTGGGGTGACGGGGATGACAAACGGGCCGTGAAAATCTCCTTAAAATCAAAAAGCATCGCTTGATTTCTCTCGCCTCCCTCTGTAAAAAGCGGGGGAGACGAGGGAACGGAGTTAAAAGGAACGGGAAGACGAAGGAGAGCTAGGAGAGAAAGAGAAAGAGAGAGGGAGGAAGGGAAGGAGAGAACCAGGACATGCGCTCGTCAAGGACGAGCGTCTTCGGGTTTTCCCGCGATACTCTAGTCACTAGAAGTGCCTACTGTTTCAGTAAACCCGCGCAGCTGGGCCCCGATCAATACTACCCCAAACCCCAGCCGGCGTATTTACAAATCCAATACCGTGTAATCGCGACACGTACAAACCTTCCCTCTTCTTGCCTCAACCGCCGGAGCAGAGGATCGCAAGATTTTACGTTACTCCGTTGGTAGTGGGTAGGTAGGCACACCATTGCCCAACCCATTTCTCAGTCAACTACCATCCGAATCCTGATGGATGTCGAAACCCGTGGTTCCCGTGTCACTCTGCAGGTTCAACGGCCTTGTTGTCCAGACGCATTTTCATCGCACATGTCTAGTTTCTGGAGAATGCCCTTTGCTCATAGCTAATGGACCAATATGTTGCCGAAACTGACTACTGCGGGATGCTAATATCATTTTGTTCTCCAGTACTACAAATTCTGGACGTTACGGAAAATTCATAGTTCAAGTTCACTGTTTCTACATCAATAACCACATTTAGTTGTCGTAAGGTTGAAGGTACACCATTAGTCTAATTCGACTTAGTGAGACACGACATTCTCTTTTGCAGACATGCCATTTCTCCTTTGATACAGAGATTTTTCATTTTTGGCCGAGTTGTAACAAAGCAGCGATAAATTTTTGATAAATTTCTCTCAGAGTCTAGTAAAAATACATGATATCTTCTGCATTACATTTCTTTTTCCGAATTCCCAGATGACAGAGTTTTCTGAAGAGAACAGTACCTTTTGAAGTCGAATTAAACTGATAAAGTACCTTCAAACAACCAGTTGGTTTCTCCAAACAAAAAATGGATCTCTGTATTACTGATGAATTGATAACGTAAAAAGAGGTTTTTGACGGTTAAACGTTTGGAATCAATTCTAAATTTTTCCAATCGTTAAAATATATAGTACTTGAAAAAGAAATGAACGTTCGCGTCCCACAGTCACCAGTTTTTGCGACAGACTGGTTCCCTCAACAGCACATGATTCAACATTGGGTTCATAATGCCATCGTGATTTCTCTGAGATATTCACGCGTTATGACGGTTGGGCTGCCGTTGGACTGAAATGTTATGAATCACGTAACGAGTCCGAGATCGGTGTGTTTTCTGACTCCAGCATGTAATTAAGCGATTACGATTATCCAAGTATTTGGATTTTGTCCAAACGAGGGTTGAGATAACAGTTGAAGTGCAAGAGAAGAGAAGCACTTCGTTCCAGATTGTAGACGTGTAATGGCGGTATACTATGAGTGCCGATCGGGACTGTATCCAGAGAGTCAATCGATGCTGCGTAAGTGTTTCCAAAACGGTACTTACCCGAGGTCAAGTGGGATGAAAACGTGACTGAACTCGAAATCGTTCTGAACCTGTCAGCGGGTTTCACTCAATCGAATCATCCTGCACGGCATAAAACGGAGCTTATATTCACTGGCGTTTTGAACGACATGGCAACTGAAATGCCATGTTTTAAATTAGGACAAATGTAGGTACTAATAAATACTGATAAGGCGTTGCGCGTTTAAGAGGCAATTCCGACGTGTTTCGTGGCCATTGCTTGAATGTGACGTTATTTTCTATTCATACAAAGGTCAACTTTTACAAATTCGTGTTTGGCACTCGCCTTTATTGCAGTGTAGTTCTTTTTTCCCATGAATATTTATTAACTTGTATACATTATACCCAGAGGCCTAGCGATATGTGAAAAGTTTCATGCTCTTTCGTGGAAAGCTTTTGCGTTGGAAACACGCAAGTTTGTTTGATTTCGGATTCTTGGAACGATTTCATAAAGCGACCGCAAATTATGGCTGCCGGGTAAGTCTCACTGGCTATCCATAACTTCTTCCGATCATTTTTATCATTCATAACGAAAATGGTTATGACATTGCTTATCTGGTATCAGGTGATCTTTCTTGTTCGGATATTACCAATATTACACCGGCATCGAGATACGACATCCGGGAAAAGTTTGTAATGGATTTTGTGGAAAGGAAAATCAGCCCGCGCATTGGTTGTTACAATATTTTTATTCCCTCCACCGAGTTGGTAACAAATAAGAAAAGCAACATTTCTGGGTCACGGTTTACGGTTTCATCATCTTCCTCCAACGGCAAGGCGAGCCGCGGTGATATTCCATTTCGTCAATTCAATTCCCGGCCTCATTACGTTATCCATATCTCGAGGTGGGTATTCGGCTCGGTGACGTTCTTGAAGATTAGGAACGACGCTACCAAGATTTCACTCCTCGACTACGACCAACTTCTCTGCAAGGGCTTGCGACAGTGACGTCAGGTCCCGAACTTACCCGCTACTCCTTTGATCGATAGGCGATAAGGTGGCTCTTCGGAAAATCACATCACGCGCGAGAAACACGGGGCGGCGAGTCCTTTCTCCTCTATTTTCATCTTCTCATATACGTCGTTCCCTGTCTCCTTTAGCCTCAGGATTTGGAAACGACACAGGCCTGCAGCGCGCGCCTCCGGATCCTCTAATCTGTTATCGTAAAAATCCTGCTCACTCACTGGTGAGCCGCGAGCTTTAAAGCCGAAAAGAAGAAGGGCGGAAGGAAGGGTGCGGGCGGGATGAGAAGACACTCCTCCGTCTTTTCCTCCGAGATGGAGAAGTATCAATATCACGCCTCACTGCGGCTCCCATTCGGCCCCTCGAACCCCCGCCGCTTATTATCATCCCCGAAAAATAATCTTGGAATAGAAACCCGCTCCGTCACCTCACGGAGAGAGAGAGAGTTGGAATTTGAAAACACCCTCGTCTCTCTCAAATCGAGACCTGCAGAGAGAGAAGGGAAAAAAAACAGAAACGTATTTCTGTTAGAGAAATTTATGAAATCCAGAGAATTCTTCGATTTTTTTGATTCGACCGTGAGACTCGAGCCGATGTTCCGTTACAACAAGATGTTGTGTGCATGTGCAATCCTTTCTGCGGTAGATAACGTGACGGAGAGGTTGGCTATGTAGGTGAGTCTGGCGCAGTAGGAGTAGGTATTTCATTTCTTCGAAACGACACGTGAAACGTGCCGTAAAAAGGCAATATCAGCCGGTAACTCACAGAGCGAAACTGCAGACTGGTCCCGCAAGTCCGGTGTGTACAGGCGAACTTTTTATTACCCTGGGAAAGCCGTGAGTGTTGCAAGAATTTTTTATTACCTTCAGACATAATTAATCGACACGCTACGACTCCGCGACGCTGTGCTTAGGCGATCTTGCATGTTGCGTTGCATCGGACCTAAGCTGAAACATTGTTGAACTCTTTCTTTCACCCTGGCAAAACGCAACAACGAGAACTTGCCCAATATTTATTACGGTACTCAGTTTCTCGATCCATTTCACGTAAATTCATTGTGGAAACATTACGGGCAGACTTTATCTTCAGGATCATTGGCGAATATGGTGTTACTTTTCCTTCTGATCAATAGGACTCATTAGTGTCGTGACCATGATGGTGATTCAAATTTACAGGAACGAATATCCCATAATGGTTTCCATAAGGCTGCGGTTATCGAATACGATCGAAACTTTTTCCTCCATTCGTTCTTGGTATACGAGGTGCAACTGGAGCACATTGCATCGCTCTTGGAAACAACATCAAGACACTGAAAATGGTCACTATTCTGGAACCCATGTTGCTGTGACTCTGCAAATTGCTGCGTTTTTTTGCACACATCTCGCTGGATACAAATGAAATACAAAGGTTCCGATTTACCTTGAGGTTCCTTGTGAGCATTATGATAAACTAATTTCTTCATAAAAAACTACGTGATCTAACGATAGTTTAGTAAGAACAAAGATTTTCCAAGTTTCACAATTCAGTCTTTGAACTTATGGTCACAGAGATATAAATTCTTTGATAATTATCTGAATTCTCGTTTCGAATACGAGCCATAATCTTATAGGATCCCAGACCATAAAAGTACGCGTTTGAAAAACTTCTTAACCGGCGAAAGAATCGTTTTGTTTTTTTCGTTTCTTATACCTTGCGGGAAACACTTTGATCCGAGTCAAAGGGATGCCATCGGACTTTATCAATATTCGCACCTCGGTGAAGCTCGTCTTCGACTGAGAAGGACCCGAATTCCCAAGGTGGATAGGAGGACTCGACCCAGAGGTTAAAACCGTTGCGAGAAGGAAGTTCGTCGATGTAGGGATTCCCTCCTCCTGAGACCGTTTTCCCTCTGTGTAGCAGGTATCCTCCCCACCTGACGGCATCGTTAAGGGGGGAGTTTGAGCCAGCAGTGATTACTGGGCCGCAGTTTTTGCGCGCCCTCAAACGAGCACCACTGTCCGTGAAATTGAAGACTCATTAAAACCAGAAATGATTAAACTTTTTATAAGGCGGTGGAGGAGCTGGCCCCTGGATCTACGGGGTGGTGAGGTATTTGAACTGGGGTTGTTTTTATGAAGGCTTTGGACTTATTAGTATACGCTGGGGCCAAAGACTCCCCCCAGACCTTCCTTCACCCGCTCCAAATACGCAGCGTTCTACGCTCGCCAGGAGGCTGATGCTGCCAGAGCCGCGGGGAAAATAAGGTGGGAAATTAGGCCGTCGGAAGGGGGAAACTAGCTGGGAATGGGGGAGGAGGGGGGCGAAGACCTTCGCAGGAAGAGAATTTTCGCGAAAAAAATAAGAACCGACGAAGTCGTGATTATTATTTACTCACGACTTTAGAGAATGGTTCTCATTAGTCGACGGAGTCTCGTGTGTGTGTGTGTGTGTTATATAATGTATATTCATGAGTAAAAAACTTTTTACTAAGCTTGTATGTATGTATATATGTAGAATTACTAATTACATCTCGCGATGTCCGGTTTTCCCTGACAATCCGATGCTTCGTATTATTAATTACCGACTTCTTTGTACATATTTTATCTGCCTGTCTACATAAAATTGTATACCGAGGCATTTACGTCTTGGAATTTAATTTACGTCCGGAGTTTCGACCTTAATGAACAAGATTCGATTTACATTTCGACAAAGAGGGGAAAATTTATACACTCAGGCGGCTCTGTACCTTGTAGCTATATCGAAAGAGGCTTTGGGACTCCCGCTGGACAGATTTATGTGTAATCTTTTCGAGGCTCAATATTAATTCAGTCACTTATAGGTGTCTACGATCACCTCGAATAAGAAGTGGAACGACGTAGAATTATCTATGATTGGACGCATTTATGAAATGTTTCAGACTACAGATATTCGTATTGAGAAGCTGGCGGTATGTAATGGTGTTGTTTAATCGGCTGGAACTTTTTCATCGTAAGAAACTCGTTAAAAAATAATTTCCAAATAATTATAAAGTATAAAGCATTACCCATCGTGAACGTTTCATTTTTAATTTATGCTGAAGGGAATTATTTTCCAAGGACTAAAAGTCTTACGATCTCAATCTTGTTACAACAAACGATAACGCTCCGTTGTACTCCAACGGCAGTGCTGACTAAAAGCCTCAATTTAAAAATCAAATTAATTCCGTGAAAAAAAAAGAAACAGGTATATTCACGCGCATGTTCAATTTAGACACGAGTATATTTATATATGATTGCTTTAATATGTACTACTCACTTGAAGACCCATTTATTCACGTGAGAACTGCATTACTTATATCAGTTTAAAATATTACGAGTACTATTCTCATACAATTAAATTCAATTCGGAGATCTGTGTTTTCTCGTTCACAGAAGAGTTGCGTTATTGAGTAATAGTCGCGATAAAGTGAAGACGAAATTTCTTGGGACATTAGTCTTTCAGGACTTGATAATCATAAAGTTATGGCTAATTGGTAACAAATCGTGGGATAGATAGGCTGATAATAATATAAGGCAGAGTTCCGAATCAATAAAAACAAATTTGATTTACTGCTGAAACGCTTAGGACCTAGGAATTTAACTTTGCATTTCAGGAATACATATGTATAAAAACACGATCGTCTCTTCATGTATTTTTTCTCTTTCTCTGACTCTTCGCAACCTTCTATGCGCATAATGGATCAGGATTGTAGCCGACAGGACGAAGGTCCATCATTCCTGCTGCGATCTCCTTTCCGCGTCTGTCTCCTTGTCTATCAGTCTGTCATTATATCCGGCGTTTTGTCCCACGTTTCCTGTTTCTCACTTTCTCTCCCACACCCTTCCTCTTCCCCACGAAGTATACCCCCACTTCGATAAACCTACGTGACTGAATTAATTCGTGCGCAAAGTTCACTCGGCGTAAACACATCGAGATTGTCATACAAATTAATTCAAATATTTGGAGTTGTGAATTTCAATCCTCTAGCTACCGACGCTGCAAAGGGGGTTGAAGTGCCGCGATACTTACACCATGGCGATACACAAGGCTGAAGTTTAGCAACGTTGAAACAAAAATTACTATTTTGCACCTTTAGAATACCCGAAGAAGTTGAATTAACAAAATCTAAGTCTGTTCATGCTGTATCAACAGTTTAGTCAGTTTCAAATAATCCTAAAGTTTGAAAATAACGATTTTTTCAAAAGATGCGTTATTACATTAGCGTTACAAACTTCACGAAGGCTGCAGCCTGACGGCGATATCCGGTGAAATTCACGCTCTGCAGTATCCGGTTGGAAAAAATGTAGCAGCTGGGAAGAGAAAACGGCATGTCGATCAACCGATGACGAACTTTCGATTTTTCAACTGTCCTTAGATTGTGCATCGGTTTCATCGAGCTCGCTTCCTCTTCCGCCTTGAAGGACGTGCCGTGCTTTCAAACAATGGTGGAACGCAACCTTTCCCCGAGGGAAGCGCCTTTGAAGAAATGAATTTTCCGTGAACACTCTTCGCTGATTCAGTCGTGATCGAGCCAATGCGGGAGGCTGATAGAGAAGCTCGGTGTGATTGCCGCCTAAGGCTGTGCGCAAGAGTTCCTCAGAAACGTGCCGAGCCTCGCGATTGTCGGAGTAATACATAATATAATACAACCTCCGCAATCTACATAATATCCACCACCGCACCATATCCATCCTCAGCCAATGGCCGGCCCAACCTCACCTGACCGATTTCTCCCAGCTATCAACCTGCGGCACCATCTTCGGTAAAGTTCGCCATTCGTTTACTCGTTTATTGATTTAGTCACTCGTCCTACAACCACAAGAAAGAGAAAAGAAGAGAGGGAGGGAGGGATGATGTTTATGAGGAAATACTATCGCCAATTTATCCGAGTTAATGGGAAATCTGATACCTACAACTTTGCGTTCGATTCACTCCGGAATGTTGTATTCTTTGTCGATCGCGTCGAAGTATATCGGATTTCGTTTGAAACTAGGTGAGGCTACTCCTGTACAAGCTCTGAAAGCTGTTAGCTAATCAGGCAATTATTGATCTTAGAAATCAAGATTATTGACCCATTGTGTTTCAACGGCGTGTGAAGCTTTGATCATGAAATAAGCGTTCGGCTCGATCGTTGTTTTCGAAACCAAGTTTGATGGTTCACCCTGCATACATTTACAAACCCGGATTAACAATAAGGATAATCTCCGATTTGGATTATTTCATTTGAATTAACATTCAAGTGGCATACGTAGGATTGCCAGGAAGAAGAGATTTGATTGTCTCTCTTCACTAATCGTTTCGTATGATCAACTTCGTTCCAGATTTCCAATCACTTCGACTCTTCCATCGTGAACATTGGTACGTTGGAGTGTCGGCCTCGCATTTCGTGAACCGGGTTAAAACGAAGTGCAACAATTTTTTGTCCCGTGTATTCAACCATTTCAGCCGCCATTTGACTAGTACTACAAGAGTCATTGTCTGTCGCCATTGTTTCAAGGCCCATGTAAAAATCGTTTCGTACTTTTCGACTGTTTCCCTATCTTTGGCTCTCACTCTCACCCTCATTCCTCTTGCTTTGTTTTATCACTCTCACTCTCTATCTCTCTTTCTCTTTTTCCACCAGTTACTTCCTCCGCCAACGCGAAAAATGCTGCGTGAATTAAACGAGCCGCCGCATTCGGCATTCCGGCAGGGACTCAATTCTCCCGTTTGGCATATGGCTTGAGCACTCATTCGCGTAGCTCTGCGTATAGGTCGGCTGAAGTGTCGGTGGGTATAACAGCTCCACTTCTGGGGTATAGAGTACAGAGAGAATTGGGTAATTGTGTACCGAGGAAAGTGCCTCGAGCCTTGACTCGCCGCGTGATCTCTGCTAATCCACCCTACTCGTGCCTCTTACGTCTGGTGTATGCCGGCGACACCCTCCCTCCGATTTTTCGATTCTCTTCTCCCAAAGTCGTCTTAACCGGTTCACTGGTAATGGATCATATATGCGCAGAAAAAAAATGTCCAAACCGGTAATGGATCGGACATGTACATTTTTCAATAACTCTGATATTTCTCGATGGATTTGGAGAAAAATTGGTACATCATCGTTTGGGGGGTCGTTGAATCCAAATTTGAAAGGCTTCATCACCCTTGTACCAAATAGTCGAGAAGTGGAATAAGTCTTTTGAACTTTGTAACTCGGTGGTTTTTGGGCTCGTTATCAGAATTGAAGAATTGATGTGTGCCAGCTAAGGGTTAAAATCTAGGGTTAGTCCAATCATGAATTTCTAAGTATTTCGTCAACACCAAACATTAAAATCAAATAAATTCGGACAGTTGAGTTTTTCGAACGCTTTTTTGAGTTTGTGAAACTGTAAGGAGGTCCGAGAGATTTCAATTCTCACCATTTTTGAATCACCATATTCAGAAGTTTAAATTATTATTGTCAACCTCTCGATGGTAGCAATTTCGAATCATATTTTACCAATTATAACATCATTGAATTGATATATGGCTCTTCCCATTTCGAGGTTAAAAATACCATGCATAGGTAAATGAAGTTTTATCAAACACGATTAAAAACTATGATAATGTATCATCATAGGGTCTATTTCAAAGGTATAAAGACCGTCGTACAATTCTAGAACCGGAAATGATCGAAGTTTGAAAAGTTTGGTAGACAATTTCATCCGTAGTACGTGATTTTCGAGAGTTAGCGAACGCTAGAAAACGATTTAGTGAGTAACGAAACGTGCTTCGAAGTTGAGATGACAGTGTTCTCCTCCTTTCCTACTGCATCTGTAACATTTCACACGATGGCTAAAAGTCTGCAAGGCAGACTCCACTACAGTTCTCTGCACTGCCCAAGAAACCTGAACGTTGAAATCAACAGATAAAAAGTTCACGTTCCCAGCTGACTCTCACCAGACTTCAAAAAAAGCCGTGGATCAGCATCTAGTGAATTCCCACTTCTTCTGCCAGACTGAAAATTAACAGTTACAAATAGATAGCAATTTTTTTTTTTTTTTAAGAAATCTCTACGTCGGTACGAACATCTGTGAAAAGATCAGGTATACTAAACGAGAAACAAAAAAAAATAAAAATTACAGCAGAACCCACGG
Source organism: Neodiprion fabricii (assembly GCF_021155785.1). Taxonomy (NCBI): domain Eukaryota; kingdom Metazoa; phylum Arthropoda; class Insecta; order Hymenoptera; family Diprionidae; genus Neodiprion; species Neodiprion fabricii. Next base: position 23,910,607 of record NC_060243.1, read on the forward strand.
ATGTCAATTGAACAAATGGAAATTGTCAGTATCGGATACTGGATGATTTGACATGAGACATCACTGACGTATCGAACTGAAACATAAACTCGTAAAGAAAGAAAGCTTGCAAACTTGGCAACATTTGATACCTTAGAACGAAAAGTTGTTTATGGATTTGGGTGATGTTCCGACGTGCAAATGAATTGTTGGTGCAGTTGTTTAAGATAAAGTCGATTGATTGTCTCACCGTTCGACAAGATCGACCTTGTTGTTGTCTGAATATCGCCAGAGGGCGAGGGAGGTTGTAATCCGCTTCCCTTAGACGCGTCGAGTCAGTTTGCGTTCACACTTGGGTCGCGGGGAATCCAGAGTGTTAAAAAATAAAAAAAAAAAAAAAAAGAAGGGTGAAAGGAGACGGAAAAAAGGAATGTCAAGGGAAGGTAGAGAGAGTAGCCTTTGAGGCTCCCTACTTCGCTTATAAAAAGATACATTGTACACGCCGGGAAAAACAACCCTTTGACTCTGAATGCCTATAGATTTACTACACACGCACTTTCGTGGTTTCTCGAGAGTGTCTTAACTTAATTAACACAGCTTTAATTTCACACTTGGTAAACACTCGCGACACGAACGCCTAGCGCTCACCTACTTGGACGCCGCTTTACGTGTCCACATGTTACGATAGTGTGTGTTGGTGTCCGTTGCACCGTTCAAGGAAAGTGAACCGCTTTTAAACCTACCGCACCGTGCACCATGAAAGGCCATCTCCTTTCGCCTTAGGTTTAATTATCATTCTAATTACTCAAGGGTTGCAATTACCGTTCCATAAACAGTACGCGTTGCGAGCGAATTTATACCATGCGGTTGTACTGTTTCGCCTTCCATTTTCACACCACCGATTTGCACTCCGATATTTCCCGTTTCTCAATCTCGGCAAACTTCAATCGAGTTGAAATTTTTGAAATTTTTATCAATCCACACATGCACTTGACGTAATTTTAGGAGTCGATGTGAGCACAAAATTTCTAAGCTCACTTCAGAAGCATATTAATTTCAACATGGTCATCCCAACAAGATGCCACTAATTTAATATTCACACCAGTTACCTCAGTTCACCTGGACTAAGCTATGATCTTTACTCCCAAATCCACTAGCTGAGATATTCTTTTCTCGTTGAAAATAATTAATTTAATCGGTTCACTCTTTTATCTGTTTCAGGTGAGTGCTTTACCTTTCTCGAAAGGTCAATCATTCGTTACGATCGGCAAAAACGGGGTAGGTATTATACCCTGCACGTAGGTCAATTGGACAATGGATATGTGTATATATCGTACATTGTAGCACGTGTTGCGCAAGGACCTTCGAGCCCAAGTCCTTTGAGGACACTCTGTTCTCAAGTCTCTCAGCGTCTGCTAACCATAAATGGATAATGCATGCGCTATTGGTATTTTCTGAACCCGATCACCAGCACAGAGCTCGCGTAACATCGAGGCCAGGGACGAAGGTCCGTCATATTTCCATAAAGTTCCTCTACACGGGACTCAAATTTTCAGGTCAAAGGTCGACAACCCCGAATCTTTTATCCATTATAGAGCTGAATTTAGGAGGACCAATTAACGTTAAAGAACTTTCAACTTTCACGTGAAATAGACTGTACCATTTTTTACCCATTACAAAGTCCGCGGTGTAGCCAATTCGTTTCACGTACAAGATCATTTCCAGAATTTTATTTTGTAGATCAGATATTTTCTACAAAATAACACGAAAAATTAATTATTGTACACTGAATAGCATATTCGAAATATCATATCAGAGCGAAGTAAAGTAAATATAAAGGGATCTTTTACCAGTAACAAATTATTGGATATAACTTTTGGATAATCTTGCGCCTCGGTGTCGAATATTTTCTGCACACAAATTTGCCTCATTGATACCTGCTATACACCCATTTGTCGAAACCGGAAGTACTCGGTGATAAAGGAAGCGGCTTACCAACAATGATCCCCGGTCGGCAGGGGGAGCCTCGAAATCTGTAGGTGAGTGGGTGGGCGATGGTTATATGTGTGTATGGATACTCTCTCTGGCAGAATGTAGGAGAGGTTTCGAAGGTTGTTTCGTCGAGGATCAGCTACGATCTGGACTTGAAATCAAGAGCAAAGTAATCTAATCCTCTGCAACCTGCTTCCAGAATTTTCAGCCTTGCACGAATCGTGTTTGACCCTTGATTTCTGACATCAAAGCATCTCCTCTCTTGCGTACGCCGTTTTGACATTCGGACTTTCTCTATTCACTTTCCTCACAAGTACGGGTAAATATTCTCGCATGCCCTTTTCTCCGGGAAATTGTGTTTAAAGGAGTTTTCACCTCTTTGTCAAGAATAAGGTGAAAATTCTTAAGAACTTGTTTTTGCTTGCTTTTGATAATAAGAAGTTGATGTTAAAATTTTACGAATTTCTGAAAAGTTTGTTTGCAAGTAAATCCAATTCTGGACCCGTTGTTTCGCGGCTGAAAAAGCTCCTCTTTTCCACACGAATACACACTGTATTTTTTAAAGTTTCTTAACTTCAACATTACTTTGCCAAATTTACATTCTTGAAGTAACAAAAAATAAACATTACTCATCCAGTGAAAGCCTGTCAACACTGTAAATTGTATTAAACTTTGCAATTTCTACCATACTGAATCTTAGAGGGACGGTATTAGAATCGCAGGAATATTCTTCCTTGTTATCGTAGAAAGAAACTTCATATTTTTCAATCGTCGACCTAATTCGGCTAATCAAAAAGAAGTACTGCGATTTTCGTCTTTTTTTTTAAAATAAAATTCACGAGTATTTATAAGTTTACAGAAATCATGATTAATCTAGATTATATGGAAATATTACCATTATTTAGTATCGCCAAACGAGGTACGATTTTCACAACTTTTGTTAAGTTCAAAATTCAAAGTGGTTTAAAAATAAATCTGGACATGATTCCTCTGAATTTTAATCCCGAGGGAAAAAGTTGAGAAAAGAAACATGAAAGATTAATCCATTTCACTGGCTGAGATTGTATTTACACAAAATCACGGTTTCACATGACTACATTAGCGATTTCCCTCTACCTTTGCAAAACTGTTTAAATATTGATTCAGCTCCCGTTTTACGATAAAGCGTTCATAATTTAGTCCCAACCCTTCAAACCTCCACGCGTATCGCGAAGAAAGTTTTGCTACAAGTTATAAAAATTACAAGATATACAACTCTTCCATCTACAGGTATTTTCCACTATTACCGTACAATATTATACTCTGTAAGAATTAAAAACGAATACTGTACCTGTTCCCAAAATAATCTTTACAAATCTTGCAATAAGCCAAAAAACAAAGTAAGCTTAATCAATAACCAGAAGATGTCCGTTACCTTCAACGAACAACGTTATTTAAATCGTACCGAATAATTATTTCTGAGCAGATATTTGCAAATAATCAAGTCACCAACGGAACTCTTTTCCCCGAGGTAAATTGAAGAGTATAACGCTTTCAGCCTCGTGTAAAGAAAGAAACTTAAAATTTAGAGAATGCTTGATTAAGAAATATAAAAAAGTGCTACCAAAAAAGTTTGGAACGTTGGTCCTGCGAGGCTAGAGAGGCGCGGTGTATCGTCCCGAGCATTCTCCCAAGAAAGGGAAGCGAGAGCTCCCTCGTGGCCTCCTTCTGGTTAGCACCGCCACCGCCATCGCCCGATCAATGATCTCTCGCGGGTCGTGCTTTGCTCGTTCTGCATCTACCCCGAAATTTCTCTGGGAAAGGTTTCCGTACCTCCCGAGGTGCCTTGTGTTTTTATTTTATTTTATTTTTTTTTTTTTATTTTTTACTCCTTCTTTTACTTCTTCTTTCACTGTAAACGGATTTTCCTACCTGCCTTCTTGCTACGAATGCAAATTCTCATATACGTTGCTACTGTGGCTTGGATTTGGTAGCCAAATTTTGAAAGCTTATTGAAAACAAGGGGTGAGGAGATAAAGAGGCCGAGGATACAACGTGACAATGATATTCTTTTGGGAACCGTGTATCAAATATTCAGTATCGAAATTATTAATCGACAAATTTTGTTGTTTTACTGAAACAAATTCGAGATAGTATTCAAAAATTGTGACTGCAAGTCATCACGTTATCACCTTTAAAAGAACGGTTCGTATCAGTGCGAATTATGAATTATAAGCCGCCTTTTAGGATCGTCAATCACAAGTTCCGAAGCAATCGTTTTAAGAAGTGAACCAGAAATCGCATAGAACAGTTGTGAAAATACGGGTTAAAATTGCTCAAGGTTGCAGAAAATTTTGTTTCAGTAATTGGAATAATCATAAATCGCATTTGAAATCGATTGAAAGCATTACAGGAATATTGCAATCACTTGTTGGGTATACTCTGCGAGTGAATAGCGGCTTGCTCGATAGAATAGAAACGGTCGTTATTATAGCCGCGTTCGTGCAGATCCAATCAATTCTGGCTCTCATTACTCGCTCACGATTCGCCATTTTATAGGCTTGACAACGTGCGAACATGGTGGTTGATCTTTTGAAATTTTTCAAATATCGATTGGATCTTATACACGTATTCAGTAGTATGCAGTGAGTTTTGGAATAATGGTTTTGGCAAATTTGGTACAAGAGTTATAAAATACGAAATAATATTTTCCGAATAGCGGATGACCTTGGCATTTTTCAATTTGACATTCGATAAGATCTCAAAAAATCAAGTCTTCAGAAAAGCTGTTATACAATCTTAAAAATTTTCGTCTATTATTTGAACCAAGGACGATGAAATAAAATTAAGTGTCGAACCTTTCAGTCCTTTGAAAAAGGTCCGCTTAAGTTGACTCAAAAAGTTTACGTTCAAACTTGAAACATGCAAAAAGGAAGGTTTTTCATTCGAAGAATAAACTTGACCATCAAAAGGAAATTACGTAAAGTCTAGACGGATCGAAATTTTGTTTTTTTTTCCAAAACCCAATTGATCGCAACTGCGTGGAACAAAAATGATTCTCTTCTTCATATTGACATGTGCATTCGGTACCTCGTTATAATTCTGATTTAAAAATTGGCGTCTTCTCTATAATGACGAGCTTACTATTATTTAGAAATCTGGATGTTTGATTAGGTAAAACTTTTTTACAAAGTGATTGGATTTTATAAAACCCCAATGAACCAGAACGACGATTCCACAAACTATTTCTCACGCGTTTCCGAAATTCTCAATCTTTCAAAATTGCAAAACAGTCAAAGTTCATTTTTGTCTACAAGTTCATTTTTCTACACCGTGTAACAATGAGGTGTGACAGTGTTAAAAATAACAATATAGAAGAGAAGTTTTCGTCTGAAGGACGAAAGTAGTTGATGTACCACGAAAAATATAGCAAGACAGGAATGGAAATTTTAGCGCTCACGAAACCTGCGTCAAAAAATTGTTGGTCGCCTCTGACAAGCAAACCTTTCAGACATCTATGAAACGCCTGTTCTGAAAATTTTCGCATTTTCAAATTTTCAAGAAAACCCGGTGAAACTGACTGTACGGAGATGATTGGCAGATACTTTTTGTAAAAATTCTGACCCTTGATCTACAGTCCGCACGGAAGAAAATCCGGTGAATCAGGTTGACTTTCCTCGCGTTATCTGGAAGGATTTGGACACAGTACAATCCACTCTCTTGACAGACCGAGGAAAAAAAGTTGGATAGTGACGAATGAAAGGGGCGAAGCAAAAACTGCTCGCCGCAACGGCCTTGCGCTCTGTAAAAAGTACCTTGGCGCTGCTGGAACAGATTGAATAACCCGCCGGTGCACCTATACCTGCCCACATCTTCATCCAAGTCGCTCTCAATTTTCCCACAATTCTATGCTGGACATGAATAGCCACTTTCGCTACGATTGCACGTCGTGCGTTTGTGATTGAACGGTTTCGACGTTAATGAATCGATGGTGCTAATTTTTTTATACTCTTTTCTTCTTTCCTTCCACTTCTTTGCTTTCGCCAAATTTTAGGAAAGTGGGATAATTCGTCTCCCGCGAATGAATTCAACCCTCCGTTCGACTGTCTGTGAGTCGCCGATGAAATTTTCGAAAATGAAACTCCAATTTCTTCACGCGAAAAGAATGGGTTGGGAATGTTAATCGCCGTTCTCATAACTCAGAAGAAAATCAAATTCAGTACGGAACAGTAAAGAAAGAAAACAGGCGTAGAAATTGAAAATTATTTTTTAATCAACCATTGGCTTTTCTCGAAGATGTCCGCAAATCTATTCCTTCATTGGACGATAGTTTTTATTTTCCACTACCTATGACTTTGACTAATTTTCCAATATTCTCATTGTATAATGAGCTTTTGCATTTCCTGAGGCCATCTCAGAGTGAAGTTTCCCTCTTACAGTGTTGAAAATCGAGGGATAATGAAACCAAAACTGAATAATAATTACACAAAGATCACGTAACTCTATTAATATTTGCTAATCGTTGCGATAAAATTCGGTCGACTTAACAGCCGTGCTAAGTGCGCGGTAAATGAAGCTATCCGATAGTTCCTTGATACAAGAACGTCGGTGGTCGATAAAACAGTAATTCGTCGGTTCGAAGCCGGCTCATTCTATCGGCGTCCCGACGCCGCCGTCGGTACGAGCAGTGCTATCTGGGCAGGGGTTTGCAAGCGCACCGCAACGGGGTGGGGGATGGGCTTTGATCGTTGGTACGAAGATTGCGCCTAGATTCCGAGATGTCGCCACGACGTGCAAAGCCACCCTTATAACTTGGACCATTTCTCGATTTCTCTGTTTAAAAATTTAGTTTGAAACTCGAGTTTTGTTTGAGTTTTTAAATTTCGCAAGGAGTTTCGTTGAATAAACCTTTGCGATGATAATTCTTTTCGAGCCCGGAGATTTGTTTTTCAAAGTTAACGTTTTTTTTTTTATTTTTGTGCCCCGGAAATCTATTTTTACTAGTTTTTCTGATACCGTACATCAAAAGCAGAGGAGTTTGTACGTATTTTTCAATTGACAAGGAATATTGCAGATCTTATTACAAGAGCTTGCTAACAGTTCAAGTACTTAATTATTTTCTTTTTTCACTTTCGATCCTCGTTTACTTACATTTTGAGTTATATTATTCATTCTCTTGTAGATAACTTCGGTATTTGATTTTGTGCTTTTTAGTTCTAGAATTCACCATTATCTGATATCTGCATTTTTTTCTTTCCTCTTTATAATTTTACGATGACGGTGAATTTCACATGATATTCCCATAGCGTAAAAAGATCGTATTTACATTTATATTCGAGCAATTTTCTAATCTCATGTATTTGCGAACCGTCTGATTCAGAGCCTCTCTCTGTTCCTGTTCATGGTCACTTTGTGCAGATACGAGCGAGATACAGAAACAGGATGAGATTAATTAATACGACTATCAGCCAGCGTAATATTAGGAATAATCTTTCGGTGCGTTTAAGGGTGGATGCAAGAATGCTCGAGAAAAAATTAAATCAGAGTTTATTTGTCAGAGACCACGTCACTTTTTATCCTGTGACTTTAGGGGATTATCGTGTTTCCTGCTTTCACATTCCGACTGCTTAATTCTGCATCGAAGAATACACAGCGTCGCAAAAATATACGCAGAAACAACGCACATATAATTTATTCCACGTTGACTTGGCGAAAGATATTCAGCATGAACTGTCTGTCAAGTCTCATCGTACCGTCTTTTACCGTTCCACCCGACGAAAGCTGTTTTCACCGAATTTTCCTGCAAGCCGCGAAACCTGCGAGGAGTAAGAGTAGCGTTTTTCAACTTTCTTCTTTCTTATTCATTCAGTGTTTTCGTTCATTGATTGATTTCCATTATTCTTTGCTTGGAATATTCCATCGAGTTTGGGATCGAATTTGGGGATATCCGCGGTTCCTCGACCCCCCGTATCTGTGCATTTGTATGCAAGGGCGATGACGAGCTTCCATGGTAGCACATGTTATTTCGTGAAATGGATCTATTTTGAAGGGGTCTCTGACCCTTAAGTGATATGTGCCCGGCATACAGAGGGAACTGGACCAACGGAATAAGGAAAAAAGAGGAGGGAGAGATGTTTGCTGACAGGGACATCGCGTGGATGCAGGTTCAACGGCATTTGACGCACGTAAGCGTTGGACAAAAAGGCGCGCGTGTCTTCCGTCATCGATTTATTCTGTATACCTTCGCCATGGGATATCAGAAATAGTTCATATATTTTCCACGAGAAATTTGTAAAGTTAAGTGTTTTTCATTGTAATTTTTAACTTTGACGACAGACTAGGATATAACCGATAGTCTTTAATGATTGACGGAATGGGAAAATCGAATGACTCGATACGTTACTTCGCATGACCAGGAATACAGACCTAGAAATAACCATTCGGAAGTTATTGAGAGGGTTGGTTAATTCCTTGAGAAAGGAGAAGCGTAAAATTGTTGGCCTTTCGTGTTCTGCAGTGTGATCTTTATACTGCACCTCGTAGAGTGAGATTCAAGAATCGGGCTGTGAAGGGCCGAGTGCAATGCCGTGGTGCGCGGGTTGACGATGAAAATGGCAAGTGAAAAGGAGTGAAGAGGAGAGAGGAGGGATCGAGATCCATAGAATTGAGCCCGAGAGGGTGTTGAAATATAAAATAAATACCTTAAACCCTATGATCCCCGGTTTAATTAAAACTTGATCCTGCGTCTGATACGCTGAAAAGATTTCATGATCCAATTTGCCCGCGGATAATTTAGCCTGCGGACTACTAAGGGAGAGGACCAACCCCGTTTCTCCTCCTCCTCTTCCTCTTCCTCCTCTCACCCCGTCTATTCTTCTCTCTCTAGCTGCACTACAGATTTTCAAGATATAATTTACACCGAGTTGGAAGTCTATATCACATGTTTAGGGTTCGAGGTAAACTTGTTACAGTGGCTTATGGTTCAACTGGGGGAAAGTAAAATCTGACGTACAGTCTACTCGTTTCGACTTGCGAGGAATCGTGATTCAAACTCAAGACATGACGTTCAAAAACTTGTACAAAGCGGAGATTTCTTTTTCGAATTCATCGAAATGTAAAATCCTTTACCTTTTATCAGGAACACTTGCGATAGTAATAATGAATAGTTTAACCATTAAAGATAGTTCTTTGGATTTTCTGTTTTTGAAATGCAATTATGGTTCGCTGTCTCTGACGCGAGTGATCATATGATCGACGAAATCAAAACGGGAAAAAATTATCGTTTTCCGAAAAAGTCAGGTTTCACATTCTGCACGAAGTTGCCTGAAAATTCTCTGACTGACTGCACTTTTGTAATCAACCTTTCAACGACACGGTCATGAAATACCTACGAGCATTAGCCGGCGCTGTCTCCGATTTTGATTTTTTGCTTTTTCTTTCATTGGGAAAGACGAGGGAGGAAAAAAATCGTTAGCCAAGGAGCGCGGACACTATTAACAAAATACACCTGGATCTGACTGCAGTTGATAGCTTTCGGTGTTGCGCGTCCTACCGTGCAAGCCGCAAGCCACAAGCCACGGGGAATTCTTCTCCGATCGAGGATAGCTCGTTGCCGAGGGCAAACTTCTGCCCGTGGCAGCAGGCAGATGCGGTAGGAGCAGGAAACGGTGGCGGCGTCCTTGGCGAGACCACCCTCTGATGGATTGGCCTCCCTACCGTTGCGCCCTCCAGCCTCATCTCAGCCTAGCCCTTCCAGGAGGTGCCTAACCTCCTGTCTGCCACTCAGGAAACTCTGACGCACCCCAAGCTGCACGTCTTTTTATCGTGCGTGGTTCAGAGGAGGGGGAGAAGAGACTCGAAAATGGCTATTTTCTTCTGGCGATGTCGAGTCCGGCAAAATTTCAAACTACTTTTTCATGCTTGGTGTAATCGAGGTGAAAACTTGGTCTAACGAGTATGTACCTACGTTTTACCATTTTTTTTTTTTTATCAACATTTGATTTTTCTTCCTGATTGAAGATCAGCGTCGAAAATCACGGTGAAAAAATGGCATATACATGTCAATTAGACATGGTTATTATGATTATTTTTCGATAGTTACCAAAGTTTGATTTTTACGGAAACAGTGTTTCGTGAGAAATATTCGTCAGACGGTTTAACTGAAATTCACTACTGATTTCAAATGCTTCGGTTTGTGTTGTTCTGACTTATTATTCCTACCTTCACTGGAATCTCATAAACGAAAAAAATTAACACTGCACGTATTGGAAAATGGGATAGTGAGTAATATTTAAACGCAGTGAACGAGATCTTTTCTTTGACTTTTATTTCAAATGCACGAGAATGGACCGCCTTTTCTTTTCTAATATCGTTACTCGATACTCTTCACGTCAAATCGTTTTTCAACAAATTCTAGGTACTGGTGATTCAATAATCCAATAACACGCGTTATTTTCACCAATATTATCACTTCCTTACTTTTGATACGAATGTTACTGCAACTGCTTCTCTATCTTTAGAAATAAGAAATCGGATACTTGACGATCATCGACAATTTAAAGATTATTAATTTTTGTACTTACCTATTTTTTGTGCACAACGATAGTTGAGTTTGATAAAAGCCGGAACCAAAAACATATCGCAAAATCATCTTTCAGTGGAAACAAAAATTCCGAAACGCACTTTGCCCGATTCAATTTCCAATCAATTTGAATAGATTCGCTCGAATATAAATGCAGATGGACACAGAGGCTTGTATCCCGGGTGGTTTGAATTAATTCGAAATTATCCAATCCGCGTGAATGTATATGTATGCTTGCCGCTCTGTCTCCCCGTGTTATTCCAGTCGTCATATAGTCCCGTATCCGTGTACTGACAAGTGGACAGGGTTGTAGCCGGTTGTTCAGGGTTCGTGTAACACTGCCTACAATCACGAGCGATGGTTTGGTGCATGCGTCGATTCCGCTCACAAGAACAAACAGCGGAAATGACGTAGGACTGTCCTGTCGCGGTGTCTGTAAACCATAAATTAAATTAATCACAGACAGATCTCGTCTGCTCAGTTTCACTGAAACCCCTGCTAGGCGACAGGATGTAGACCAGCAGGATATCAAAGGCCTGATTCTACCCCTAACGTGATTAACTCGTGACCAATTTCACGGCATCTTGTGCTGAGACTTAGTTTTTTTCTAACTCTACGGTTCTTCCTTCAACCGTGCTTTTCTTCTTCTTGTGAAAGTGTGCACAGTGCTTTGAGGTACGATGTACCGTAAGTCGTGAAAAAAGTTGTCTCGAAATCGTGAAAATTATTATACACCGAGAGTGGCACGGATTCAGTGGATAGCAATCAGAGTGGCATTTCAAGCGAGTCTTTTCAGGCGAAAATTTTGCCTTGAGGTTAGTACAGTGGTTAGTGATTAATATTCCGAGACTAGTCATACCTGCAGGAGTGTATGATGTATACTAAGGCTTCCTTGGATCACGGTGGTAGTGTAAGCGTAGATCTAAGGCAGCTCACTATGCGCGAAGATGAGGAGAATTATTAATCATATTCCTCGGAGAGGATCCCGTAAAGCCTGCAACCTAAGCTTGCGACGGCATCGTTTATTACTTAGTCCTCTTTGCTTTACTCAATCCTGGCTTGCACTCCTGGCGCACAGTTCGCCTAGATTATACCTTCGGAGATATTGTTCTTCCACGAGACACAACTTGAAATCTCGACCCAAGGCAAATCCTTGAATTCCATCACACCGCTGTTACTTGATAATGAACAGCGCTCGACCGTCCATTAAACATGAATGACATTTAGCCAAAGCATATTATGTGCCAGATGAAATTTTTGATTCTCTTTATTTTCTTCATTATACTGCCAAAAATCACAAATTATAGAGACAACAATTAAATCAATGACGCACGAATAATCAAACTGCTTTTAATCGTGTTTCAGTATGAAGTGAACCAAAAATGATATTATTCAACGATTTTAGCGTTTCTCGTTTCATGAAATTTCATGTTTTCGGATGAAACTTTTTGATGCGTCGATATTTTATATTTGTTAAAAAAATAAAGAAATCAGAAAGTTGTGGTTAGTAACAATATCGTACCTTCCACATTCAGTAAAACATCGACATATCGTTTAAAACTTTGTTTCACCACTTTTCAAGTTTCGTTTCAGACTCCACCCCATCCCACCGCTGTCACTAGAGTACAAGCAAATCTGACGAAGATTTTATCTTCAGGAGATGTCTGAGAAAAATACAGTGATTTTGAGAAGTAGAAATCTGAGATGAAAAATACCAATATTTTCACGCAGTGACTTCAGAGAATTTTCGAGAAAGGCATGCATGTGCAACTGGACTCGTATCAGCAACCGAGTGACGAGAACGATTCGAGGGAGTGTTTCCTAGTAACCAGACCTGAAGGTAGATTGCAAGCGGCAATTACCAACCCAGTCGGTAATCCCTATTGGAGGGTGCCAGTCAGACCAGTTCGTGTACCGCTTAGCGGGGCACCCCCACGAATGTCACGTACACGCGTCGTAGCACGCGACACGCGTGTCAGAGCGTGCGGATTTCACTTGGCAAAAAGGAGCTCGACAGAACGCACATCTCGCTTCCTTTGAAACCCGAACACGAATCCCGAGCGCCCCTTTCTCCATTGCGCTTGAAAAAACTTGAAAGCAAATGGAGCAAAACCAAAATTGATTCTTCGTCAGTTCACAAAAATGCAGTCCAAAAAGAAATTGGAGTCCATCCAACAACCAGGTGATGTTCTTTTGCTACTAACAGCTTTGGCCATATTCGCCACGTTTCATCGAAGGTGACAAAAATTTTCGAATGATAAAGACGTGCACCACGTACTAGAAAATTTTGTCCAAAACTCGATAAACATTCGATTTCAGCCACGAATCCGGCAATTAAAGAGATTCAAGGTCAAGGTAATGGAACAGAATTTTTCCAAGGTGACCAAATATGGTGCATCTTGTACTTGTACCATCACAATAGTCCGGAATTGAGAGACGAACGTGCCTTAATACCAGCGCGAAAGTTGCACGCCATGTGGCCATGGGTAAATCATAGCTTTGGCCGTTCGTGAAGGAAAGTAGATTCGCCACGCAACTGCTAAGACCCACACTCGCCCTGATCGCAAACCGAGAGCGTGCGTGGCGTGGAATCTCGCCCTGAATCTTGGATCCGCCTGCCTGAATAGTTGTTCCCCACTGACGTGGGGAAGGGGCGGGAAAGCGACCTGGTACAGAGTGATATTAACGTTGGTAAGCCTTCAGATTAGGGCCTTCCCGATTCCCGTTCGTACCTCCCTTCTTCCGTGAAACACATACGCGCCTCTGTATCTGGGGAAATGTTCCAAGATTACGGATCCAATTCCAATAAAGTTTTCCACGTGAGCTGACTACCGTCACTCAAATTATTACCAACTCCTCCGCACGTCTGCAGGCTGTTCGTCCTTTCTGTTTCGCTCCTTGTTCTATTTCGGTCTTTGGTTCTCTCTCCGTTTTGACGCATTTTACTTCACCCCTGTTAATACTCTCTTCAATCGTTTCCATACAGCAATCAAAGTAGATACATTTTCAACACTCATAACCTTCTTGCCATCGCTAGCTTGATGACATCGTTTAGCTTTGGAAATTGATCATAATGTCATAGATACGGCATTCTTTTCATTGTGGATGACGGCATTATGTGAATTTCCGTCGGAGATCTAAAATTGTCAAACTCTTGACGTTATTTTTGGTACCTGGTGCCATCTGCCATTTGATGATATTCTAGATTCTGTTACTTAGTTCCGATTGTTTTTGGTACATGAGAGGTGATTCATTCACATTTGTCGTCATTTTTTAAGGTATTTTCTGACTGACAGTGAATTTGCAAAAACAATTAGTACAATTCTGTTTCTCTTTGAGGTTTAATGAAACTCTTTGGAAAATGACAGAAAATGTGAGGTAAAGGTATTTTCAGTAATTTTGCGATGATCCCATGAGATAATTCAAACAACTTGTGCCTTGGGTTGCTTTCACGTATTTCGCACATTTTCAGACAGAAATGGTTGTCATATCAATCGACTTTCTTCAGTAATTAAACCGTTATCGAAGCTTTCTTTAAAACTGTAGTAAAAATACGACGACAAAGAGTTGAATCGAAATGTCTCTTTATAGTAACAAATTCGTGACAAAGTAAGAAAATAAAGAAAACGAAATGTTTTACTGAGAAAGCAGCGTAATACGAATTCAGCGTAAACCTCCGAATATTTGAATGAAAAAAATGTACCTCAGAAATTAATTTCACTCCAAAGCTTGAACTTTCTACATGAATATCTTCTCCACGTAACAATTGCGTATAATTAGCGGTTTTGTTAATTAGAAAATGTTATGAAACAAATTTAGTAATTAATTTTGAATGCCTGACGAGAGTGGGAGAGAGAGAGAGAGAGAGAGAGAGAGAGAGAGAGAGCTGACGGTGCCGGCCGCAGCAGCCGGCGATTTTCCTTGTGAGAAACTTTGAATTAGGGGCAAAACAGGGAGCCGCGGTTTGTGCCTGATCAGCGTGTGATGTTTGCGATAAACTTGTCCGCACGCCTGCGCTGGGCTACCATGCAGCTTCCGGGGGCAGATTCGGAGGTAATTATCGGCAAGCCTTCGCCCCTTTGCAGCCGCCTGGCCCTCGAAGTGTTCCTTTGCTTCAGAGAGTGTTCGATGAGCACGGACTCTGCGCGCAACAAAGCCTTCTTACACCGTGTCGCGGCTCTTCGATCCATCCTCTACCCGAAATGGGTTCAACAATGCAAACTATCCAACCATTGTATAAATGATGACCTACGTAATGTCTACATGAGCTGTATTTCGAGCGTCGCCCCTTCTTCCTACCGAGCAGTTTTTCAATCGTAGGACTGTCAATTGGTCCTCTTCTAGGGTTTTAACACCCTGCAGGGTCAACTTTAACACCTTTTGCCACTGCAGGTTCGTGTTTTGAAATCCGCTCGAATCAGGGATGTTGGCAAATCTCTTGTTTCAAAAGTAACTTCGATAACTTTGAAGAGAGTGAAACTTAAGACTCCGTCACAATTATTTTGAAAATGATTACCTATTCGGAAATATATGTACAGTATTCTGAGTTCACAACTTTCATCGGCGTTTTGGAAAACGAGTGTGTATTTTGAAGTGCCAATTGAATGGCTGGTTAATAAAATTCTCATCATTTCATTCAAAATTGATTGATACTCTCATGGATCAATTACCTGTCTAGTCAGTTACATTCATCTCAAGGTTATTCAGAAAATCAAGATTACTGGAAAGGTATAAAGATTCCGGCCCCAACGTCGGACAATTGAAAACGATAAAGTTTTTTATGTAACAAAATATTATACAGACGGTCGATGGAAGAATAAGTTAGCGAGTGTATAATTGTGACTTTCGTATTGATTTTCCCTTGTTTTTAGGAAAACCAAAAGATTTGTGATATCAAATCACGTAATATCCGGTGTTCGCGTTATCCCTTGTTTTCTATTTTTCATTTCCGTTTCCGTTGCCGTTTACATTTTACGGTGTACGGTGGTAATTGTACTTAATTGCGACGTGTTTATGCGATACCATTATTATAATAATACGGATTACGAAAGGCACGGGGGTGAAATAACACCAATTTTCCAACAAAACCGCCTGACTCACGACTTAAACAAAATAATTAGAGGTTTCGTTACCCCGTATTATATATTTTCGTTTGATAGCGTGACACGCGGATATAAATATAAATATAAAATAATAATAGTGATCTAGTTCCTGCGGGTCAGGTCCTCGCTATGAACCCTAGGCTGATCCCCCAGAGGCGTACAGCTTTTCTCAGGGGGTTGAACAGAACCACCCACGGTGGCCGGATACCAGCTTTTCCTATACACAATACTAAACAATGTGCCTACTTCCACCATCTGGATAACGCATATATAATGTGAAAAAAAGAACAAATAAAAAAACAAAAAAAAAAAGAAAAAAGAGATCCAGGATGTGGAGAGCCGGCTTGTATGGGTAGGTGTAACAGAACGTACGGCACGCGACACGTAGACGCGTATTGATTGCCCGTTGACTTGGTCCTTTCTTGTTCACCTACCAAATGACGGCACATTATCCCCCACTTAGTCCTTTCTCCTTCTTCACCTTCCCTTCCCCCCTCCTCCACTTTGCCCTGTTTCACACCCCTACGAAGGTCGTATAGATATACCTACGCGTGTGTACGGACACACGGCCAGTACTTAGGGTAGATGGAATCGTTCGCGTGTAGCATGAATCATCATTCATTTCGTATTATTAGCCGCAGTATATATACGAAACGGGCAGTTATCATCCGCGAAATCGGTTTACATGGCTGAAATCCGATAGCATCACGGTACGATTGCCACAGACACCAGTCATTTCCAATTGTTTCGTTTTTTTAAATTGTTTTATTTTTATTTCACGTTTTTCTTTCCTAAAAACTTTCATACTTTTTTCATCGACGCTAGATTGTGCGTATCGACTGTTTCTTTCACGTCCTATGTCCATCGACTACCGTTTATGTGGCACATGCATGCGACTTGCTTAAGCTGCAGCTACTTCACGAGGATAAAAATTAACCAGTGTCTGATTGTCTGTCATCTGATATCTGCAACCACATTCTTGCATTCAATACTGTTCGTTCTATCGGAATGCTTGACACTGACATTTTCGTATTTATCTGCAAATTGCATGTTCGAAACACCACATCTCTAGCCGAAACAGTATTGAGAATTATAAATGCCAAACGATAATGACGATAATAATTCCGAAGCGTTGTTTGTTGGAATTTCGCTGCTGAAGCTGGGGACCCCTAACGAAAGTGCAGAAGGACATATAAAACGGCGTTTAAAACGTCGGTCCAAGTCGTTAGACGCATCTTAAGATCCGCAGTTTCAAGAAGGTGCAGCGTCTTTGACCATGTTCAAGGTTTGCTTCTGAAGCTGAAGACATTTGTTCAACGCCTCTCACTGTGCATGCGCTGCTCGCATATAAACGCTAACGGCTAGCGCTGAGTGAAGACGCATAAGGCTATGAAAAAGTCCAGACGACTTCATTCACCTTCCACCCCTGAAGCGCGACGCTTAAATGTTAAAGGGTTCAACTCTGCGTGCACGGACTTCTCACAATGACAGAGACACGGAAAAAAGGGGGGAAAAATGAGATGGGGAGGCAGTGGGTGCTGGAAGACAAGAATGGAAGAATAAGGCTGCGAGACTGGGTATCTCAAATGGAACCACGACGCGCGGTAGCGCGTGCAATGAAATCTCATATAGGTATCCACCTACAATATCTATTCGCATCCCGTATGCAGGTTCACTTTTTTATCGCCTTAGCGTGAATTTTCACGCGTGTGAAGAGCGTTGAATGCATTTACTTCAATTCTAGAAAGCCACTGAATAGAGCTGTGCGCTCGAACGAATGCTAAGCAATCTGCAAGCGTTGTATGGTAATAGACAGGATTAGAGTGGAAAAGAGGACCCATGGATACAGAGGTAGACACGGCAATCTACATACCTCAAAGTAAAACTTCACCCCCCGTCATCAATCCCGTTCCATCACTTTTTTCTTGAATTTTACGACAGTACGAATGGAATATGTATTCATGCAACGAGTGATTTTTCCTCTATTACTAATGGACTCTGCTCTTTTTCATTAGTGATGGTATGCGCGTGCGTGCGTCAGCGGGCGAGCAAACGATTGGTGGTTTGGCTGGCGAGCGGAGACAGGTCGGCATGATATCATTATAAACGAGTCAGAACCGGAACTTCACTCAATTTGTTTGATACGGATCCTTCTCGTCCTCTGTGTGTAGTGTTACCAGAAACGCACGTCGATGTACCTTATCATCGAATTACACTCCTACAAAAGAGAAGGATCGATAAACTTCAGGAAAATACGAAATCTTCAAGCTTCCGCTATCAGACACAAGCGTTCGAGACATGGCAATACTGCAGTATTGACATTCATCGACTTCACACACAGTGTGATCATATCTTATGATTGACACTACCTACATCAACACCCTCAGGTTACCTAAATCTCTTATAATCTATTCTGAATGATGAAAAAGGGAATAAATTGAACCGACTGCGGTGGACTTGGGAAGTTAAAGGTAACGAAATAGTCTGCAAATACTACGTGGCCATGTCGGGGAGCATCAGCGTCCATTTACTGGAGAATTTTGGCCGCTCTATCCGGAGATGGTTTTTCCTGTGGCGGGAGCACGCGGGTGGCGGTTCTGCCTGGAGGATTTCGTTTTGCGGTGGTGACACTATAGCCGCATCCGAGATGATTAATGGCTCCAAGTTTGATATATAGCCATCATTTTTCACGCATAGATGGGACCCGTTGATATCCCCTTTTGCCATGGCTCTCCGTCGCGCAGACAGACACAGACGCTGACGCACACGCTGGCACAACGAGATATACATAGAAATCGCACGCGCCTTCAGAGTCCGGCATGGCACGGCTGTCGACCACCCCGAAGACTTCATTATGTATGCTCACCCTACACGTTGGGTGCACTTCTGCAAAGAAGACCATTAAATTCCGTAGCGTGCCACCATCCCTTTAACTTTGGAACGGAATCTTATCAGTCTTGTGTTGGGATGCGGAAATCACTGTAGTCTGGTATTGATGACTTATAACAGAAATCCACACAACGTCAAGCTTTCGATCACTTTCACTGATCTGAAACTCAGAAAGGCATTCGATGGCTCGTTTTTTCTTGGATGACGCTATGGGGTTGTAGCATTTTACTGGGAAACGTGCGATTTTTCATTACTACGATTTTGAACCCTCAAATTCTTCTGACAATGAGTCACTCAATTAGTCGCTCATTGTTGTGGATTATGTGCGATTTCATCTGGACTCCCTTGATATCGTTATAAAATGAATCAACTATGCAGTATTTCGAATTCTCTTTTCAGTTTGGACAAAATTCTTTCGTTGTATCCTCAAATCAGAAGCTCCGGTTAGAAACCTTTTTTTTTTAATCTTTTTATGGAGCGAATTGGAATGAAACGGTGAAACGGAATTGTTCACATCTAAACAGATTTTGAAAAATGTGTCATTAAAGTCATGTATAAGAGCTAAGAGAACGTGGAAGGTTTTTGTAGTTTCAGCTTTTCAGATACACATGTAAACGGTTTTTTAATTTCTGAGTAGACGCTATGTGCTGAACACATGATAGTGCTTCAAACATTTCATTATATCTATGGTAAGAACCTCTGAAAGGTATAACCAGTAGAAACGACATTTATTACGATGCATATGGAGGCGCATAGATTAAACAGTTAATCTTTTGGGATTACGTGTCAACGCACCATAAGCACGTGCATCAAATGGGCTCAAAAAATATTAGGTGATTAATCACACGACGAGATAGTAGGGCTGGAGAATGAAAAGGGTGAGGACTTTGACACTGCATATCTACGACTGGATTCAAGCTCGCTGATTTCAATGGACGCTTAATTCGGTGATCAATTATTATCGGCATCTTTTAGCAAGAAAATAGTACATGATGTTATCAGTGCAGAAAGTAGGCAAATTCCGATGAGTATTAAGTTTACAGCGTTCGTCCTGACATTATCATTCGATGTCAAGTGGAATAAATTTTTCTTTCTGCTGTAACAGCATAATTTCATTTAAAACGTGCCATTCATTCAATTCATCATTCACTTCGTTGAATATCATTTCTCTTTTTAACGTACATGTGTAACATACTTAATGACTCACTTATGATTCTGTGTAGTTCACTGTGCAACTATTGATTCAAAAATTGATCGATCAATGCATAAAATACTTTAGTATGACGGACTCGTATTTTACATTAAAAATGACCAGTAATTTTATTTGTTCAAAGTGTTCTGTAAATAACGTAGAATGCGGTTACAGTAGTTGAGCCATAGCTCTATTACCTACCATTTGGTACCGTCAAACAAATTCAATAAAATAGTTACGTATTACTTGATGCTATGTGAATCGAGCCAACTGTCAGACATCCCTGGATTACCAGTCACATCTCATATGAATGATCTCATAAATCTATTCATGTTTCTTTGTTACATCCACTGCACACTACTAGCGCGCCAGTGTCCAAGTGCCACGTGTGTAAGTTGACGTAAAATCATCACTTAATAATCGTATAACTTAACGCAAAATCTTGGTAATTATTTTCAGTTGTTTTCATGTCACCTACATAAGTTAAAGATGATCTAACTTTTTTGGTCGCTCGTGCAGACGAGCTATGATGGCGATTGGACAATGTCAATTTATGGTCTGTCATTTCTATCTCTAACTGACCATTTTAAAATAAATTTGCCAGCATAGCTGTAAAACAATTTCGACTTCCAACGAATGATCAAATAGGCGCTTCTTGTTCAAGGTTCTGTAAATACTGTATTAAACTTTTTCTTTTTTCTGCGCGAGTGTACGTTGAATACCAATCGAGATTGGTCATCTCGACTTCACAACAAGTTAGGACAGGAATTTACGACTGCTGGGTGACCATAAGAAGCTGACGGAATCCTCGATACAGATCGGGTTGGTTTCCTCGGTGAGAAAATATGGCAGTCAGGATCGTCCGGAGGCTCGTTGCTGTGCTTCTCGGGCTGACCTCAAGAATGTCGGACATGCATATATGCATGGAGGATGGATCGAGGGTGGAACGTGAACGTGAACGATCCGGGTACCAAGTCCGACATGGTGAACGACTGGCGGACATGTATACCATAGCAGGAAATGTCGTTCCGGTGTGGCGTCCGCGGCACCACCCTACGGACGATTGTGATTCTAATCAGACGCTGCACTAGTGCTGCGCTAATAGATTCTATGATTGATTATGTGCCGCTCTACCACTCCACTCCACGACCCGGACCCGATCAACGCGAACCTCCATCTCCAATGCCATCCCAGACTCGACGAGGACCCCGCAGCCACCTACACCCGGGAGTAAATAACACCCTGAGCCGACCGCATTGTGTATGTCATGAATTGAGGTTCACCTAATCTGGGATATAAATTGTCGCTTGAATCCCAGTGCGTTACGTATGCAAGTATGCGTGTATCCTACCGAATAAGAATATCACGCGAGAGTGTGCAGCGTTTGCGTGTGTGGATGTCGTTCACTGAATCGGAGTGTAAAACAAAGGGAATGGTTTTCACACTTGTCGGGCAAAACATGAAACGAAATCTGATTTCCATTTTCCTCCTTCCAAGGTAGTAATGTTCCTAACTCGAAGGTTCAACATCGAGATTCAAGAATATTTTTAAACTAAACGGTTGAATTGTATCATCAAACTCCAAGTAAGATGTCACCAATTTATAAGAGTTCTGAACATTTTTTTTAGACTGTAATTGTTTTCAAATCCGGCTTGATCGCAATTCGTGAGTCTTTCGATGATGATGGAGGAACAATCATAAAATTTTTCATTTATTAAATATGGTGAATCATGTGTTTTAAATCTCTAGAAAATTCACAAATCTCGGGTATAAATCATTAGAATCATGGATTAACGTACAGGCATGATGTTGAGACGTTGACAGAGACGAGTTCCGCTATTATCAATTTTCCTGAAAACGCCGTGCTTATTTAATTCAAGAATGTCGGTGAGCCAAATAAATTTTTGTCTTCCATCAAATTATGCTTATCAAGCTGCTTGTAATTACACCTCTAACGTTAAAATTACAAATTACAAATTACCAGAGTAAAATTTCGTCGCTCATATAAAGTTGGTTTAGGACTGACTATACATATTACATTCAATGGAATGAAATAATTTAAAGCAGTTAAATTCTCTGGCTCGTGTTTGCGGATGAGCGAAACTGTTTGTTCACCAGCAGAGCCTAGCTCATTTGAGTATTCACATGATTGTGGTAAAAATACCACACTGTAGATTCCGCGTGTGAATCAATTTGAAATACAATGCATCTGACTCGTACCGTAAGAAAAACCACGCTTATACGATTTCTTCAGAACTCGATCAAAACTCATATTTACTTTGTCGTCTGTTACAATTTAATGCGCATGCGCTACAATCCGAGAGCAGTCATTTATCAGGGTGACCAACCATCATGAACGTAATCTCAAACATTTTAACAGACGTCGCTGACAGTTGCGTTCAACTCCGACAGCGAGATGTCATTTAAATTTATAACGGTTGGCCGCCCTGGCAAACAACTGCTCTCGAATTGAAGCGCATGTGCATTAAATTTTGGCAGACGGCACATCCTGTATAATATTATCGTTACGCAGGCACGTTCAGGTCCATAATCCCAAATCAAATCAATCTCACCTTTTTCGAATTGAAACAGCTTGATTTGTTTATATTCATAAATTTCCTCAAACCTACTTGGTACTCCAGTTTGGCATGCTGAACGCTATATTTTCAAGAACCAACAAGGACTTCCGTGGCAGGACATTGCGTAAGGGAAATCGCACGTAGCATATGCACGTATCAGGTATAAAATTATGGTAATAGGTGCACGTGGGTCGAGTCTTAGGTGTGTTCGAAAGGCGCGGAGGATCGGCGAGAGACTGCAGAGTGATTTCAACACGTTTCAAAAATATTTGAGCACCATCGGAGTGCGGGTGGATGGTAATGGCGTCGTTTTATCACGGTTATCGGGGGGTGATTCTGCATGCGACAAGGCGTCGTTACGCCCTTCCACCCTCCCGGCCAACCTGCGTTTCGTCTCACCTCATCCCCGTCCTCGTGGATGCCCCTCTTCATCCCGAAAGCTCCCCCGCGGAAGCCCTCAGTTCCCCATTGCAGCCTCTTGCCACTCGACGCTAGACGCTCTTCTCTCTAGTGGTGCAGCAGAGATCCGCACTACCGCATATCTGCATTGCTCAATATGTATTTGAATCTGCATGTCCGATTTGACATTCATTCGCTAGTCCTCATCAATCGTCGAAATTTCACGTATAATGTTATGTGTTCAACTTATGCAACTTTCATTGAAACTTAAAACGGTCATTAGAAATGATGCTGTTTTGATGGACTTCCAATACCGTCTCTGCAAGCATACCAGTTATTATTCACTACACTATCCATGGAACGATTGTTTTCGTAACTATCCGTTTTTCATTACTGTGGTAAACCTATAACCAAAATTCCGGTGAATTATAGGTATAGATAATCAGTTAATGAATGACTTTGACAAATCAACCCTTCTGATCAGGGTGTGTACTGAAATTTCTCCCTAGAAGTTTTAACTGATCAAGGGGTATGTTGTGATACAACACGGTGTTTACCGGACCTTCAAAACTTCAAAGGTTCTTGTGTATTTCGACTGAATTTTCATTGCGTGTCGCACGAATTTCAAGCAATTGGACTGCTTTGTTTACCGCTACCTGCCATTCATAGCTAGAATTATCGACCACTTTCAATGTTTCCTATAATTTCCGAAGTCCAGATCGATCCAAGCGTATACTCACCATTTCACACATTTTATGCGTACATTTTTCGATTTTCCGCTTCACCGTTACCAAATTTCTATCGACTAAGTGTTCCACTTGGTTACTTCCTTCAATGTCCATGACTCGGTCTTTGGCCAAAATCGTTTCGGCTATACTATCCTCAAAATCTCACACATAGTAGAAAATGTTGATGATGAAATCGACTAAATTTGTTCACTGTGGACTATTACTGAACAATTCTTATGGTCAATCCGGAAATTTGGATGGTGTTAGATTGACACAAAGTTCACACCTAATCTAGTTCAAAAGGCAAAATAGAAACTTTTCTCACAGCACTTGGTTCTCAAATCATTATATAACTTTGATGAAACTTTCCTCCAATAATTCCGACTCGGAAAGGCACCAAGTAAATTTCTTCATCCCCACAAAAGTGACGTTCTCCTATGCATCTACGCTTTGGATTTGACAAAAAAGACCTCTGTGGAGCTTTCCAAGGACATTGGCTTGGTTACACCGTCGACTCCTCGCCACTAGTGCACGATATCCGAGGTTGGAGACGCAGCTTCCCTTTTATGAAGTAAGAGGCAAGTAATGCGGACGCATAACACGAGTCAGTCGGGTCTGTGCGGTGGTCGGTAAAACGGGCAGTTTGCACCGAGCACAATGCCACGATGGCGAAGTGGACTGACTACGCGTCGTCGCAGCCTCGCAGCCTTGCAGCATCACAATCCCATAAAGACCGGGTTGTCTCACACTCGCGTTACTGTGCAGTGCCTACAGAGACGGCCTCCTCTCGCACAAAGAGGAAACTTTTTCTGGGGTGGGTGGGCTTCTGCCTCCTTTGTCAACCAGCTACGGAACGCTGTAAGCTTTTACGTTTTACGCTCTGAGCTGCCAACTTGGCCCGCTAGCCCGCGGTATCTCAGTTCGTCTCTTTTTCCCGCTAAAGGCACAGTTTATTTTAACAGGACTTACCAAGCTGTGTGAATACTGCGCAGGCATTGTCGACTTTGAAGCTCCTGCGTGCCAGACTCAAGTCTGTTTTAATGAAATATGAATCACACCGTACGTTTGCACTCCAGTAAATGATCTGAAAACATCCAATAACCGCATTCCTGACGAATAGTCCATGTCGCACATCCAATTTTAAAGTTTACTAGGTATTAAAAATAAGCATCCGCTCAACTTGTTTTAAACATCACTAACTTCATGTACCAACGCACAAAATTGGGTGCTCTGAAAAAATCGCAATTGGAGCTAATCTGTTCAATTTTGAAACACGAAATAACTGTTACTTAAAAGTTACTTTTTCCATGGTAGGTACGCGATTAATATCTGTCTGGAAGAACCGTCCGGTGGTTAATCGCAGCAAAATCTGAGACGTGGAAGCAAAAAGCGGTACGACATGGAACGTGGAGATAAAAATTCGAGGCTCCACGCGATGCAAGGCGTAGGTACATCATGCAGCAAAAAATGCGTCACAGCTGTATGAACAACCGCCAACGGCATAGGAAGTTTGATACTTATATTTATGGGGGTGGGTGAAACGGGGGAAGAAGTCGCCTTGGCACACGCCACGGGCTCGAGTTTCTCACCCTCGATTCTCGGCGATCTAGCTTTCGCTAGAGACGTCGCCTCGAATCAGTTGTATCCCACAATCCATCCTCTCGGTAATCGCCACCACATAAACCATCCGGATCGCACTGCTTTTATGGGCCTAATATAAAAGAACTGCCCTGCAGGGCGGCTGAGTTGCACGCCAACTGCTGGAGAACAGGATACAGTGGAGGGTGTCTATATTTTCGTACAAATACTGTGACGATAACGTGGGACATTATATCTGCTTCCCTTTACACGATCTTCTCTCTTCTTGCAGCCATAAGATTCGGACCGAGACTAAGGGATAAAATGTTCCCCAAACAACCGCGTAAAAAAAAATGTACACACAGCTGATCTGGACAAAAATAAACGACGGTTCACTGTTTTGTACTATAGGTAAATACAGCTTTATTTATCAAAAATAGCAGGAGTTTTGGAAGTTTAACAGTGGAATAGCAGGTCGTGATGTTGGAAAATTTTACGAATAGAGAGCATGCACGTAGTTGTAAACGACTGTCGAGAATATTCGAAAACATGTAAGTTGTGAAACAAAGTGAGGTGAGAATGATTGCGAAGAATTGATTGATTTTGAATACATATTTCTGAGAAAATTGGAAAACCCTATAACGCGTTGAGTTTTTCCAAACTTGATTAAAGCTTTATATCAAAAAAAAATATTGCATCAAACAACAGAAAGTACTTAGTACTGCCTGAGCTTCTAAGATTGGTCGATTTTTTCAAGACCTAACAGAGTATACACAAAAAGAGGATAAAAATTTACTTTAAATTACAAATTATCGATTATTGACCTGGAATATGAAATTAGAAAGTTGTAAGTAAATTTTCAAAACTGGTATAAATTCATAGCTTCGATATATATATATATATATATATATATAGTATAAAAATGAAAAATATCTAAATCAGTAATTCGTATAGATTATTTTTTACAAGAGATTCATCATATTAAAAATTTAAATTCTTCGGTTGAAATTATTTGTTATATTTATCTCCTTTTCAGATGTTGAGAAACAGCGGAGAGAGCTTTAAGTAACGACATAGAGAAAATTACTTTTCATGTCAAGCGAGTGGGTGTACGCGCACGCGTGTGTGTGTGTGTGTGTGTTTAGCATACGATGAAAAGCAGCAAAAGCGGATGAGTTGGTGAACGTGGGGAGGGGGATGATGTTTTTAATGCGAATTATTACTGATTCCTCGAGTACCTGATTTACATTTATTGCAACGGTTAGGTAACGACGGCGCTTTATCTTTCCTTATTCTAACTAATTATACTACCATTTCGATAAAATATACGATCTCCTGCACACGGCTAGCTGCTCTGCAGAGGAAAACCCCGAGCAAGAAATTTTAGCCCGCCTCCACTGCTGCTCTGCAGCATTGCAGCTAAAACTACCCCGAAGCTTCACTAACTATTCCACTCTCCTACGATTATTATTATTATTATATCACCGTTACTATTATTATCACGACCATTGCCAGTATTATCACCATTCTAATAATTTCGACTTACGATGTTATGCCTAAGAATAATTTGTGTCAAGGGAAAAGAATCCGATAAGAATCTTCCAGCGCTGAAAATTATTTCGAACATGATGACTAAAGGTACATTTCTCACAAATTACGAGTAGATACGAAGAAAATAGTATGCTCTAATTAAAAATTGACGGAGAAATGTTTTCATTCTAATTAGTTTTCGAAAATATAAGAATTTCGGTATCTATTTGACGTTAATCAAAATGGAATTAAGCATTCGACTTTCAGGTATCGCCTAAGACCAATTATTCCTCTGTCGATGCTCAATGAAGAATGGTCAAATACGCTTCACTGGAGAAGAGATTATTTTATTCAACCAAGAAGCGTATTATTGAGGTTGTATTTAATTCTCTGTACAGGGATGGAGTATTTCAGTACAGTAAAGTTGATAACAACGATCCAATCAATACAAAACACAGTATATTATACGTAACAACAGATTCAAGTTACAATGCCTTTCAATAAAAACAATAAGCAGATAGTAATAATACCAAACGTGACTAATTAGTCGTAAGATTGATCTAGTTGCCTCAGTGTATTTTTACTCTCTCGAGTACCACAGAAATGAACAGAAAATAACTAACAATAAGTATAATTTTTACCGCTTCCACTTTTGAAATTATGTGAACACGAGTGTATTCACGTTAAAGTTCGATATCCTCAAACGTGTCCATCAAATCGTGCCAAAGTATGACGTAGATTCTGAATGCGACCCAAAAGACATCACGACTGATCACACCTGGAAGGTAAACTCGGTACAACTAACTGCGAGCCAAACTTACTAACAATGAAGTTGAGTGAGCAAACAGCACAAGGTGGTGTGTTTGTCCCCAGGATCTTCGCCAGTGGTGTTGTGAATTCCGTTCGACAAGGAACACGACGTACGTGTCGATCTATATTCAAGTGCCCATTGCCGGTGTTTACCGTGACTGAAAGTGAATGCTATCCATCTTGTTTATCTTTCTGCCATCAGTTTGCATTCGTCGGTTATACAGGTATAACAGTGCTGTTGTGAATTTCATTAATTGCAGAATCGTCAAGCGCTGGTGTCAAGTGTTTCGTTTCGTTGAAGACTGAAAGTGAGTTTCGAGTACCTGACTGACTAGTGTTTTGACTCTGTGTGCAGAATTTGTGCCAGGTGATGTCCTCTTCAATTAAATAGGTATACTTGACATTCACAACTCTACCACCATAAAATATTATTGAAATGTTGGGCGAACCTTTCTCTTGACGAAATAGATTTTTTACAAAAATCTTACCCTAGCTTTCAAGTATTTCTAACGACAAGTATGCGTATATGAAAAAACAAAAAATTTAGTAGCTGTTTTCGCTCCATTGAAAAATTAGTTTATATAATTTTTAATCCACCTGTAACTTTATCAACTCGTATACGTATGCAGAGTGAATTTCTGAAGTCTGCATGGTCTGTCGTCCGATGAAACTCGACGCGCATGCGCTACAATCCAAAATCAACTGCTTACCAGGCTGACCAACTGTCTCTAACCTAACAAATTTTGCCAATTGGGAATTGAAGACAACAGCCGTACCGGTAACTGTCAGAATTTTTGAGGTTAAAGACAGATGGTCACCCTGGAAATCAGTTGCTCTTGGATTGTAGCGCACTCGCATTGAATGTTAACAACAACAGACCATTCAGTCGTTAAGAATTGACTCCGTATACGTTCTGTCTCTAGCCTAAGAAATTTTGAAAGTTGTGAATTGAGCATAACTGACACCGAAACCTGTCAAATTTTTTAGGTTAGAGACAGTTGGTCACCCTGGCAAACAGCCGCTCTTGAGTTGTGGCGCGTGCGCATTAAATTTAAGCATTTAGCAGACGACGGACCATTTAGCCTTGAAGAATTCACTCTGTATATATACCTTGAATAGATGTTATAGCTCGTTGAGTTAGCAGGTTGATTTAGAGAGAGCTATAACAAGCGGATTGAGATTTGGCTCAAGTGTTCACGGATCAGGGTTTCCTTATCTTGGTGCGTAAAGTCGGGCGATATGTTATTGCGAGTCGGGGGCTGTCCCGGCAGCTCGGGTGGCTGTCTAAATCGGTCGTGATCAATTCCGCGGCCCAACGGCTGAACGAGCCTATTACAAAGGGACGAAACAACAAAGCGACGAAAGGCGTCAAATTTCCTCTTTCAATTTCGCAAACACTATTCAATTTCCCAAAGCCTCCCTCAGGGCCGCGTCAATGCCGTCAGAGAAATTCACCCTTTTTCGGAAAATAGCGTATTTCTTTTCTGTTTTTGTTTCTCGCGTGATATTATTTTTTTCTCCTCTTTCTTCCTCCACATTTCCTCTTTTTGGATTTTGCGTCGGTTGCCTCGCGGTTAAAAATTACTGCCATCCGTGATCCGCCGGAAACGGAAAGCGGGGACGAAATATAGTCATTCAGTCAGAGTCTCGTTGATGCTGTTGGCCGCCGGGTTCGGAATCCGGTTCTCTGGAAAGAAATTGATGGCATCCCGAGTAACGCAGTTAGGCGAACGCGCGCTCGATGAGCCGTTTTGTCTCCTTGTTGCTCTGACGTGTTCACTTCCGGTTTTCGCTTCTCGATTTTCTACGTCCCCTAGTCTTCATTCTTCGATGGGATGTTGCTCCTTCTTCCATAATCATTCGCAGCCTGGCTCAATTTACACGATATCAAAAAAGGAAAACTCGTCTTTATATTTATAATTGTTGAATCGAAATGAGGCGTTACACGTGAAATTGCGCGATCTGATCTGACACTCTGAGACTTGGTATGTACAAGCTTCGTAAATACCTTTCTTGGTGAATAAAAATATGAGTGATTTCTCCTAGATTTTTATTTAAACACATTTGAATGTTAACTAATATGATACACCTGTCTGTGATACCTATGTATGATTCAAAAACTAATGATCATACAAAAACAAGTTGAATATGAAAAAGTCTCAGTTTAGAGTAAACTTAAAAATCATAATATACAAAAAATAAAATTCTATTTTAAAAACCTCGAGTTGCCTTTTTTTTTTTTTGCCTCGCCTTTTCAGCAGCCGGTCATGAGCTCTAGAAATTGTTCGATTTTTTTAAATCAGAGTCGAGCAGAATAGCGAAAGTAACGACTGATTATTGTAATAATTACATCATCATTTACAAATCTCATTAAATTGAGCATGAAATATCTGACGAAAAATGAAAAGGCAATATCCTGAGTAATGCATATTTACTACGGTGCGGAAGTTGAAAAGTTAACCGTTTTCCTTCCCCTTCTCTCCCTTTCTCTTTGTCGAGACAGGGTGATTTCGAGGCAGGGAGTAAAAAAAGAAAGAGCGAGAGGGAACGAAAGAGAGAGAGAGAGAGAGAGAAGGGGAGAGGGATCGCAGTTCGTCAGGGTGAAACTAAAGTAAATAATGATTAGGGTGATTTGTATTTTTACGTCGTGCTGATTTCTGTTGAGTAAATATTGGGGAGTTTTCTTAAGGGATGCTAGAGTCCCGCTGCCGTGCAATGGAGCTCTAACTTTTCGCGCGGACTCTGATGCGGCGTGTACGTCGTCGGTGAAACGAACGGAGGGATAAATGTTGTTGCAGCAGATTGGAGGCTCCGAGTAAGTCAACCGCGATGGAATCTTGAACACGTCTCCTTTCTAGATCCTTATTCCTTTTTCGGTTGTAAATATTCTCGCTGATGTCAACCTCCACGATTCGTAAAACTTTACGAATTTTCACTTATAAAAAAATACAGAATAGTATTCAAGTTCACCAATTTTCAATAACTTTAATCGTGGAATCGTTTTCTCAGTTTTGGTTTATTAAGATTTTTCGTGAATCTAGCGTACACATAAAAAATTGCTGCTACTAAATGCAATATTTTTCTCACTGTGGATATTCGGATTTCGAAATTCCTCGTACGTAAAATTAGGCAATTTCTGAATTGTAAATGTCTCGGTGCACATAATTTTCATCTGCCATGCATTTTTTTATTAAAAATTCACGTGAATTGTTGAGATATGAACTATGTTCCGAGGATTTTGATCGTAGAATTCTTAAATGGATCAAATTATTAGTATTAACATTAGAATATTATTTGAATTCAATAAGTTCAAGCTTCAGAAAATTGAATATCTTGCGACTGGGATAGTCAAATACCCGATGAAAGATACTCATCAATAATTCTACCAAGTTGAAGACCTGGAAGTTGCGAAAAAATGGACAAATCTTCGAGTTCAATAATGTTGAGATTTGAAAATTCTCACTCTTACACAGATTTTCTTGGTTTTCGAAGTTTTCAACTAAAAAAGCAGGCTTGGCATTTTTGAATTCAAAATTTAAGAAAGTCGGAAATCCGGAACTGCTATTGCAAACTCTAAATAGCTTTAAAAGCAATGCGTTTCATCATACAAAACGATCAATTGTACATATACTCTCATAATTATCTTGCAAGACCCGGAATTGTAAGATAGGCACTTAAACACTGTCACGTTAAATCTATTTTCGTGAACATCGAATCAAATCAAATCCCAACAATGCCAGGGATTAAAAGAAGATCAATAAAATTATAGTTTACGATTCAGAACTACTAATTCCCGATTGAAAACGTGTAGGGCAGTCTGGTAAGCCTGATAGAAATTGATTTTGGAATTCAATTAACCGATCCGCCAAAATCGGTCAGTGTAACTGACTTTCAGTGAATTCGAACGAGCCGCATGTCAGCCAACTTTACGGCACGTCACAACCGGCAATTAAGAGCGCTCGAGTGCACGTCAGTGGAAATGCAGGGTTAAGTAACGCTTTATGAAGAGCATGCGGCATGTCGAGTTTCGCATTCACGGCATGCCCGCTCCGCCCGCGTACCTGTCAGGTAACGAGGCGTAGATCATGTCCCTGAAATCAAATGTCCGTCGAAATCAGAGCCACTCACGTACCCGCAGTTCGCTGCACGCTTGTTATCATCCTTGAAATAGAACAAAGGCATCGATTTCACGTAGAACTCCAATCCACCTAGCCTGATGAAAGAAACGGTAAAACGGATTAGCGTATTATGCAACAAGTGCGTAAAATGCGATTTAACAAACGTGTTTTTAATAATTTTTTCTTTTTTTTTTTATTAGCGACACTTTTTGACACACCTAGTATGCGTAACGCAATTCGGATTCAAGCACGATAATTGGTGCGCAAAATTCGACCTTACGCACCGTATGGAAAAGTGCCGTTTTACGCACTAATAACAGTGCGTGAAATCGAATTTTACCCACACTATGTAAAAAAAAGAAAGTCAATTCATTACTATTACTCGACATTTTTATTCTTCAGAGATTTTCGCACGCCGGAACAACTTATTAGGCTTCTGTTCCGCCCAACAATTTTACCAACTTTGAAACACTCCGTCACGTCCCATGGGCGCTGTCACGTTTCAGAGATTGAACAAACTCTTCTTGTTAGATCTTATTCCCAGTGTTCCTTTTACGGTTTGTAGTCCCTCTGATTTTACCGGTTATACCAATGCAGTTGTAACGGAAATAAAAGTTTCACTGCACGTTTCGACCGTTTTTGAAATTATCGCGACTCTATCGCGAAAAAATGCGCCGAGTGTAAAAATTGTCGAAAAAGAAATCGCAGGATTAGTTCTCAGAAAAAAAATTCTCAACTCCCTGCTTACTCAACTACGAATCCATTTGCTTTCCGCGTAACTCTCGAGGGTATTTTTTTTTTTTTTGTTTTTCTTTTTTACGATACTTCAGTACAGAAGGAAGTACGAACTGGAAATGGAGTCAGAAGACTAAGGATAAGGGAGAGTAGTTTCACATTTTATCTATACGATGTCAAAGGGGAGTTTTACTTTTGGACCTCCGGCCCACACCCGTGCCATTTCCGAAACTCCGGTGAAAGTACGTAAGAAAGTGTTTTAAAACCACGACACAGGGACGAGCGTCGAATCCCTTGGCGCGTATTATTCGCAAATTCGCGGTTCTCCATCTGTCGCGTACACATCTAGGTATATGTGTGTAAAATGTACATACATACGCACTCTGCTACTAAATTCCGCTACGCCAGATGCTCTGATCTTGCTTTTTGCCGCGTGTCCTTTGCGAAGGAGAGTAGAAGAGAAATAATAAAAAAAAAATAAATAAAAAACGTTACTGATAAATATACATTCGTGTATATTTTTACCCAGGTATACAGCTCGGAAGACTGTGAGTACAGTATAGGCATGGGCATGCAGTACGCACTTACTCCTGCTTTCAAAAATACGAGAAAAGACCCCTCGTGCTTTCATCGTCAGGCAGGAACTCTTTGGGGAATCGTCAATTTTTACTACCCTTGAAAACTCGTCTCCGTTTCCAGTGTTGGAGTTCTGGGCAAAGAAAGAAGACAAAAAGACAAAAAAAAAAAAAAACACCAACAAAGGAAAGAAAATTAATCTGTTTTCTAAATAAGACAAAGTGGTGCGAAAAATTGTATTCGCCATGGCAATAGCGGGCTGACGCTAATTGTCGATAGTAAAGCCTCATTGAACTACTAATTCTTTCTAAATACTTTTCAATTCAGTGAAATCATGTTAATTTTACAAATATTTTACGCAGCGATGATTTCTCATTAACGTATAATTTGAAAAAATTCACTCTGACTTTGAGAAATACTGCATAAAATTTGTGAAACAGTATGTTCAAAAGTGCCCTGATGGAGAAAAAAAAGCCTCGACTTGGATGTAAATTTGCATCCTCAACTTTTTTCTTATGGCAATTTAGCATTATCTATAAGTTGCGAGTGCAACTTTACACCCAAATTGAGGTTGTTTGTTTTTTTTTCTTTTTTTTTTTCTACATGTATAAAGTCTCCAACTCCACTTCCGAAGTTTTTTTTTTCATCAATACAATATCCGACTCTTCTTTATATTCACACACAAGTGAATACCTTGTACAACACGTATAATGTGAATTTCGAGAAACGTTGATGATGATCTTGTCGAATGACAATGGAGCAGTAAGGTAGAAATCCACTTGATGCAGCGTCTTAGCTGGGTACCGTATCCTCTTGAGGGTTGATATAATAATCGCCATAGAATTCTGCTGAAGTTTAATTATCATCCTTGGTACTTAGGAGAGTTTTGCAGCTTCAGTACCATATATATATATACATTATACGTATGTATAAAACGAACATAATCCGAGTTGCTCTCATTATTACCACCGGAATTATTATCATCAGTCGTATTTTGTCGACGGGGTGATTTTCCGAGGGGTTGCGGAATTCTCTTTTCATAGAATAATGTATATATGGTACACAATACCTGTACGTACTTCCACTTCCACTTCCACTCCGAATCCTCAGCCCCTAATTTCCCGTGTAACGCAATGATCCTTGAATCACGGCTGCGATTCGGTCCGAAATTCCGCCGTAACTCCTCGATCAATCGGATCCTCGACTTCGACTTTCGACCCCGGTATTATTACTATCTCAGACCCCTCGGCCCCCTCTCGACTGTGTTTGTTAAACGCGCCCCGTTCCTCGGTCCTTAAGTCGAGCATGATTAGTTGGTTGTTTTAGTTTCAAGTGTACTCTCAATAATTATTCATCAATTCCTTTGTACCCTGGCTCTGAATCCTTCTGTGCCCTTCGCGGGCCCTAACGAAGGGCCGGAGCAACGCGGCCCCCTCGATGGCCTTATTTACTTTGATATTTATCGCGGTATACGCTGGTCGGGGGCTTGCGCAAGCTTGCGAAGTCATTGAAACCGCAAAAGGAGGGTGGATGTGTTGCTTCTTCAAGAGGCTGGTTCATGATGTATGCTTTTTTTACCCCTGTTAGCCCGCTTCTTGGCGGGCCACACAAAGAAAGCGATACATTTTTTAAAAAAGTTTAAAACAAAAAACAAAATTTCTGAACTCGGTTAGACTTATGCTTTGTATTTTGAGTTTTGTTGCACTGTTCTAATTGAAATTCATTCCTTGAGCGATGTGTGACTGTGAAAAACACCTCAAATCAATTCTATGTATTTAAACATTACAGATCGACGGTTCCGTTCATTTTGATCAAACGTGAACTGAAGTTTTTTTCCAAAAACGCATCGTCAAAAATAATACCTTTATAGACGGGGCCGATACCGAATCTACCTCGACCCACAATTATCTTTGAGTAGATATAATATTCTAAAATACTGTGGTTAAAAGCATTTTTGTTCTCCATCTCAGTTTCTTTTGCATCCAAATTCTGCATTAGTGGGTTCTGAACAGGAATCGGCTAGAACGCTAACGAATTCAACTCGGTCAACGAACCAGACGAATCGTCACTTTGATAGAAAATTGAAGCTTTTTAACGCTTTTTATCTCACACTCAAGGTTACGTTACAAAAATATCTCACCGGTCACCTCTAATTTAAAATATCCAAACCTTATCACGGGCTCTTAATTTTATCATAGAAAAGCGTGTATCGTGCAAAAACATTTGTTAATCAAAATTGGTGATTGCAATAGCTGTTCAATATTTGCTTACGTAATTTCTTCTCCATACACGTGAGAACTTATCGGAAGTGTTTTTGTTATCTTCTCTTTTTCTTTTCTTTTATTCACCTAATAATAACAGCCACGTATCAATCACACGGTTTGAGGCTGGGTAGGAAAGATGGTCGAGAGAAAAAGAGACAGAGAGAGAAAGAGGGAGAGAGAGGGATGGCTGAACACGGTAGGTAGTGACAAGCAGCCGAGGTGGTTAAACGTCCACCTCGTGTTTGCCGGTCCGTCGTAAAGGCTGAAAGGGTTCCTCTGTAGATTAGAGAGCCGGTGGTATGTAGAAGCATCTCTCGTCTACGGGTAGAACCCGCTAGCAGGCGGAAGAAAAAGATTGGCTCTCCGTCTCTATTACAGGCTCGAAGGGAGACACGCCTATCCCCCCACGAATTTCATCCCGAGCCATTTTCCTACCCCCTGCAGATACATGCAGAGAGTGACACGTTGGCTTTGTCTTTATTTGCTTCAACTTCCGTAATGTCCGTTCCTTGCTTTTTTATACAGAATGCGAAACTTCTTCTTTCGCCGCGTGAAATACTTGTTGACGGAGATAAAAATACGCTATTCGAGGGAAATTACCGCAAAAAACAAAAAAATGTGATTTTTCTAGTGACGCAGACGGATTTCAAGTCAGAGTTTCAAAGCGGTGGAAGAAGAAGAAAAAAAAACATACGCTGTGAAAAACAGTTTTTACGCGATACTTTTCATCACCTGTCTGATAAACTTTTGCAATGATCTCGAAAATGGTCGAGTGAAAAATCTGTAACTAATAGGACTTGGCAGCCGAATGAGAAGGTTTTGAAAGAAAAATTAGGAAAAAAAAGTTCAGCAATTTTTAAAAAAATAAACGTGTAAACTGGGAAAAACATAATAGCTTATTGAGAAAAAGTAACAAGGAGGAAAAAGTATACGTTTGTAGGTCAAACATTGAGAATTGGTTAATTTCTGGTAGAACAGGAAGTTGGAATAATATAGACCTTGAGTTCTGCATTATTTGAGCAATGATCAAGTAGTTTTTATTTTCGCGAATATACTACGATTCAATTCTAATGATTCACGGTGCTGTTACTCTGAGTTCTTGCATCCTGGCCAATCTATCATCTATGAATCTATCGTCTTATGGAAAATTCGGTCTATTATTAGTTCAGGGAACGTATCACAGACACTCCCGAAAGGGGTGCCTAGACACAATATACGCGAGTTGTCAATTAAAAATAACCAAACACAGCATTGTGCTCGGATGAAGGGGGCAGCTGGGTCCCCCAAAACTCTTGGAGTTCCCTTTCTGCTATTGGCATATAGGAAACCAGAGAGGGTTCGGGCGCTATTTAACCCCTCTGCATCAGGCCGCTTTGACAAAGGGATCGGTGAGTGGAGTTGGTGGCACGGTGTGCAGTTGTGTACCTACCGTTGACTTTGCTCTAAGGAAATCTAGTCCTTGGAAGGCAAATTTATCTTTGTTGCCCTCCAGAGTCCAAAGGGTCTCTCGACATTAGCAACGCAAATTTTCCATTACAAAGACCCGGCATATTCTCGTTCCTGGGACTACTTCATTATCGTAGAGTTATTTTCCTGTCTTTCGGAATGATGAATTACCAACCATCAAGTATCGTCATCACCTAGGGTGTACGCCGAATGATCTTCGTTAATTTTCTGTATTGCAATTTTTTTTTTTTTTTCTTTAATTATGAAAATGCCTTGATGATGTTAATTCGAAAAATCGCAAACTGGTTATTTTGACATGTGCTTTCATATAAACTTTGAACAAATGTGAAGAATTAGTGTTTACGATTTATAATTCAAGAATCTCAATTCACTGTCAAGCCATAGATGCTAAACAATATTTTATTTGAACATCACATTTAGTATACAAGTCAAGCTGGTACAGATTTATGGCAACTTTGTGTGATGACAGTTGATGCATTGAAAGAAACCTCTGAGTTCCTTATTTACTTTTGTCAAAATTCACGGATTCTTCAAGAAATTTTAAAACAGTTTGATATTGTTAAATAAATTATGAACAAGTGCTTTGTACGTGTATATCATTTCCAAAAAGAAGCGCATGACTTTGATATACTTCGATTGAAGACAGGTCGAATGTTACGACCAGAATATACTGGAAGACAATTGCGTTCGTTACACATTTAGATGCTCTATCTTGATTACTTAACTGGGTTTGAATCGTATACGTGGAAATATGACTAATTATGAAATGAAGTGTGTGGATAAAATCTACTCTCTAAATGTAAATCAGTTATAAGTATACCAGTGGAGAAAATCAGTCTATCTATATACATTTGAAATCAGTGAAATATCAGTGAAAAGTCGCTGAATGGTCAGGCTATGTGCACAGGTTTTTACCAGTGGTATACTTATAACTGGGAATCGTTGAATTTCCACTAATTCAAATTTAGAAAGTATCTATTTACGGAAAGATAAAACTTATTCCATTGCCATTGTCCAAGTCGAGAAGAAGCAAAAGTGATGCTTTTACGGTACAGAGGAAAAAAAAGGGTGCCTACATCGACGTTCCGGTGGGGCGGAAGTCAGCCCGCAGATCTTCGATCCAAGGCTGGAGTCTGGCCTGAAAATCAGAGGCAGAAAAATAAGCGAGGAGATCGCAGTTGGAGCTCCAATCCGCAAATTGAATTACGAGCTATTAACGGAAAGCTGGTACGAGTTTAATAAGGTTAGCCAAAGAGAGATGGCCGGTTGTTTTATTCGAGTGATATTGCAGATTGGTACCTACCTCCAAACTGCGGTGTAGTATATCTCTGAGGCATGGCGAGGAACACCTCGAAAGCACAGCCGAGTCCTCACCTGCACTTTGGAGTAATGCGTCCGTCGGCTAAGGGCGTCGGCCTCGTTAATTATACGGCGTCCGGCGAATCCTGCGAGTCCTTCCGACCCCCGATCCTGGTGGCTCTGACGCATTTCGGGTCGCCCAGGAAGATCCTAATTTGCGCCTCAACCCTCGCTCAGATATTTCTAATTTTCTCGAAAATTCCGTTGTATCTAATTGTTCTTCATTTCATGGACCGACGCTACGCCGCGTGGTTCTTCCTTCCTCCCTCTTTCTGCCTCCGACTAAGCGCTTGGCGGTGGCGAAGGCTAACCACCCCCCTCCGCTCCAGGGAAACTTGGGAAATTCCACCAAGTCACAATTAAACAGTAATTACACGCTGTGCATATTTATAGGCGCCTACCATTGGCTGCGAATGAAATAACGTGATGTCGATGAAAGGAATTGCCTAATTTTTATTACAGGTACTATAGCAAAATTGCATTATCCGATTGGCTTCATGATTTTTTTCAAACAGCTGGGCATCATTTTAGCAACAATTATTACTCGTAATGGAAATTGACAGAGATTTGATCGGAGTGAGCTGGTTGGCAAGACACTAACATTTTTCCTGACACTTGATTTTCGTAATAGTTTTCAAATATGTTTATTGAAAAGTGTTTTTCGAGACGATTTTTTTTACTCTCTCACTGAAGTGTAGATTTTTATTGAATTACGAAGGTTATCACGAAATTTTCTTTAATTTTCCACAAGCAGAACGTCAATGAATCAGCATCATTTTTTTGTTACATCATCTTGAATCCTCAATCGATTTGAATCATTGGTACTTTGTCACTATAAAATTGGAAAGATGAACACATTTTCAGAAACACTTTTCCATTTAAAATACAAACCTGTTTCTCTCACGTATTGCGCACAATCTTGTTTAGCCCTTATAACACAAACACTGAATGAACAATCTTCGTCGAAGTGGTCATAGAACCTAATATGGATGTATAAAGTCACTCCAAAAATTATCAAAAACAATGCAACTTTTCCAGGTCTCATTCTCATCGCTACATGAAACAAGCAATGATAAAAAAAGCAAATAAGCTTCTTACCTTTTGACCCGTGACGACCTTTAAAAATCAAGTTTTCTTACACTTCTGCTGTACCTTAAATGGGGATCAAATGTCAGTGTGATAGGCCACAAACAAGCACCGAGTTCCTTTCTACGAGTCACGTTTTACCGCTGGATTCGTTAATCGCAACCGTTCCATGCGCTTGTTGAACAAAACTGTCATCACGATGAGTTTGTCGGGAGTGTTTTTAATTCTTCGAACAGGGAAGGAGTAAGACTCAAGGATCGCATTGGCGGCGTGGCAGCGAAGTCGTTACGTATTACCTTCCCCGAGATGGTGAGCGACGGTTGGCTCTTGAATAGTAAGCACGACTCAAGATTACACGTCAGATTGCTGAGACAGGTATATTGGGTAGTCGGGCAAACTTGGGCCAGACCAGACGAGACGAAACACTCAACATAGTGGAGAACTAGACTCCGAGGCTGAAACCTTTTGGATAAAACCGTGGGACACTCAGTCATCTGTCTCAAACGTGAAACGCAAAGCGGCGGGGTGCTAATCAAACCTCCGGCAAACGATGCGAAGGAGTGAGAGGATGAAAAGGGACGTCGGGAGTCGCAAGGCCAGATTCGCTTTGATCAACACTTAAAAGCTCGGCAAACTTCGGTTAAAGCCAGAAAATAGTGTAAAATGGAAATCGTCCAACAACATTCGTATGCGTTGAGGTACGCAGAGTCCAACGCTAGGTGAAAAATTGTCAGCTTGTAGTTTCAGAAGTTCTAAAACTAGTATGTGCAAATTACAATTTGCACTGAATGAACATGAAAATGAAAAATGAAAATTACAATTTGATATCACAAACCATGCGATCTCTAGTCATTTTAGCTAAATGCGACGCGATAATAGCTTCGGCAATGAAATAAAAAATAAAGTCATTCGCGATGATCTGTTGAAGTCTAACTTGACACTAAATTTGATTTTGACATAACAATTCCGACATCGTAGTTTTGGTTAAAAGTGAGGCAACGCATTGGCTCACTTCACATGCCATAAATCGTGTTGGCTTTTCGAAGAAGCTGCCCATCTTCTGTTCTCACATCTGGTGAATTCCACGTCGGATTTGTACAGTGGAGACTGAATCTAGGCTACTCAACGGGACAGCTGAGGTTTCCGGGACAGATTTGGAATACACTAATTGCAAGGGTGGCCTCCCTTTCTTTGACTTTGGATAATAACTCACTGTAGCTCTACGGTGAGTAATTGTGCCAGCATATACTTCAGTGCAGTAGCTGTACGTGAAGCGAGGTCCGATCATCGTAGAAGTATAGGTGTACCGTACCTTGTGCCGGGCATAGCTGACGTAGGATAGGGAAACTCTGAGCCAAGTTGGGCAGCGCTGACGTTAGTCCTAATCGTCTAGTTTCTAGTACTAAAACTTCGTTAGCCACTGTTAAAGCCTGTGTGTGCATGCATGTGCATTGCACTCATACATCTGACCGCATAGCCGATACCAACGGAATATACCGGAGCTTGGAAACTTTGGCAATGCTCTTACCATTGGCTACATTCACTTTATACGGATACTGGGTTATAGACAGTTAAAATTTCTGTAAAATTTGAATGTACGCTTTTGGTTGTGGGATGTTACAATATGGCCATGATTGCCACCACATTATCCTTGGCTGTTTAACCATCCGTAGACCATGTATTTGCAATATTGTGCTGCGAAACTGAAGATTTCAAATGATTCGATAAACTTTTCTACTGATTTAGTACAGAATTTCAAAATATATTCAAGCACTCAATCTCACATTTTTGAGAATTGTTGAAATATGTTATGGCATTTTAGTGATTTCTAGCGATTCTAGTTTTTTGAAAAATACTTCACCTTATGTCGCTGGTAGCCAAATTCCAAGAGATTTCATGGGATTAATTGAAATGATTTCATGAAATGTCAAAACGTACTGTGTAACTTCAATCAGTATGATTTCGCATATTTCGGGTGATAAATAATTAGTTCCAAACATTAGTTACTGGTTTTTGCAATATTTTCCGAATTCTGAAGTCCCTTCAAAGACACAGTGTTTAAACCACGCGAAATACCCGCCTTTCCGCATTTAGTCATGGCCTCGGAATTGAAATCGTCAAAACAGGCGAATACATCAATCGAGGTTGTCAGCACCAGTCGTCGAACACTTGTGCCACTGAGTCCTTCATCGGCGGTTTGGGGGACTTCAGACAGGCATTGCTCGAGTCGAGAGCTAGTTCGAGGATCTCGTCGACGAGGAATGGGTTGATATCTGCACCGAATCAGAGTCCTGAAGTCTGGAACAGCGGGTCGGCAAACGCTCGATGAGTGTCATAGATGTCTCTGGCACGCTGGACTCTGATTGATCAATGGCTGCAATTATTTTCACTTCATTTTTATCATTATCACAATCAAAAGTAAGTGTAATAATTTCTATTTCAAGTATTACTCTTCATTCGCAGGAGCGACGAATAGTATCTCTCTGGAAGTCTTCTTCACAGTCTATAGCGACTCCTTCTGGCATCAAAACTACGGATAGCTCTACTTTGTTTACTTTGGCTCTGTCGTTTCTTAATGAATCCAGATCCAGATCAATCTTCATTTTTTTTTAAATTACACTTCATTCTATTTGTTAAGTGTCAAACGTTGTTCACAAAGAAATTTATAGATGGCTGAAAGCCAACATTTCACCATAATTTTTTTTTTAGCTTATATATTTCAATCCTCGGTTCTCGAATATGGATATTTTCAGCTACTGAAGCATAAGTTGGAACCAAGCAGTGATATTGGAGTTGATTTAGCAGTTTGAAGGGAACTTGCCCCAGAGTATCTACCGATGCAGGATTGACCTAGATTTATCCATCTATCATTCAATCCATTTACCCGCAGTGTATTTATGGCACGTTTCGAACACGCGCCTGTCATAATTAGTCCCTAATAATTTATCCCAGTTTGTTTCAACAAGACACATCAAGTTATATGCAGATCCCAGATAACCTCGAGGAATAATCTCTTTTAATAGCATAGGTCGGTAATACTAATCATATCAACTTTTAATTGGGAATAAAGCTGGGCAAACGGAATTAATAGAATTGGGTTTTACTAGATACTGTTTCAATGATTGATTCTATTGTCATCTGTGTGAACGAATTTCATCTTTCTACTAGCGTATTACTCATTTATTTTAATTTTAATTTTACCTTTGACACTGCGTTAATTTAAATCCATCCAATGCTATTCACGCCTTGGTTAGTTTGTACATATGCAATACTGTCAAATTTACTGTTACTCAGATACCCAACTTTATTAGAACAGTATATTTTTCATCCAGTAATAGAACATTC
Organism: Neodiprion fabricii; assembly: GCF_021155785.1. NCBI lineage: Eukaryota > Metazoa > Arthropoda > Insecta > Hymenoptera > Diprionidae > Neodiprion > Neodiprion fabricii. The sequence goes on from NC_060243.1 coordinate 23,952,895, forward strand.
ATCTTTCCGTTTTTGGAAAATACAAAGGATTTTATCAAATTATCACAAGATTTTTAAGGTTTTCGTGCCTTTTAATTTTTCCGCACAATTCACTTGCGAATCAGTATAACATGCGTGTTCGCATCGCGTTATCACCAAAGCGCAGGGTATGGCAATTAAAATTGAAAGAGTAGAAGAGTAGGACAAAATCGCAAGGTTAATCTCATCCGTAAAAACCCCACGGCATGAACCGCAAGCTCGTCAGCTAATTGCCATTCGAGTGTAGAATTGCTCGTTCCTCCTCGAGAATTACAACGGCGTTGACGATGAGATACACGTGTGTATTTAAATTTAAATACCCCGGTAGCGTCGTAACGAACCAACAGTTACATTGCCGTCATGGTGCGGTAGACCAGCCGAAATTTCGTATGCGCAACGATGCTGCCATGCTGAGAGATCACGTACCCTCCAACAGCGACAGCCGAAAACGTTCCTAGAACGGTCACGTGCGCTCTGATTTGGTTCACTCGTGTTTAAAACGTTTCCAAATGCCGTCACCACCCTTCCCCCTGTGCACGAAAGCAATTTTTTCATCATCTTCATCTTCACTCGCACAATTTTGCATTTTATTCTTAGCCTGACAAACTTCGATTTTGCAGAAGAAAGAAATTAACCAGTTCACGATACTAATTATACCGGGAGTTTTCCGTGAAACACGACACTCACCAACGGACCCATTGGTAACCAAAGTTATGCCTCAGGTCTGTATAACAGCAATTTACAAAAAGATATTCCTATCTACCTGACCGACGGAGTTCGCGTCAACGTTTTTAAAAAAGTCTACGGGGACGCGAAACGTAAGATTGGTTGCCTATCTGCTGGCATTCAGTGGCAAGTTTCACAGAAAACTCCCAACAGTTTATTGGAAAATGTCCTCGTGACGTCAGAGCCTAATTGTCGGGCCCATTAACTTTAACAGAGTCAGTTCGTAATTCTTACAGTTTCAAATTACTCGTGTCACATAAATTATTTAAACATAATCAATAAAATATATCTGTTCTACTTTCCAGACGCGAAAAAACACGGTCAACGGTCAGCTGTCAGCCTGGTTGTATTAATTTCATTTTTTCCCACCAGATGACGTATCGCAAAGTGACAATCCCAATGGCAATACATTAACCAAATCCAAATTCGCCAAGGCAGACGCAACGGCGCAGATAAATGATCATAAATTCACATGCCACATTTTCTGGGTGTATTCAAATAACGTGAAAACTCCGGTTCAATCTTTCCTCTACTAACCGTGCAAGGAGAGGTATAATTTGAAAAAATGGGGTCGTCACATAGCGTGAGATTGGGAGAAGAGTGGGCATGGATGTAGGCACACCTCGGGTATGGATACAACGAACCACAGGTAACATACACGCCAGGGAGGGGGGAAAATTCTCGCCTCTGAATAAAAAAGATCCAAAGTGAGCTCCCGCCTCGCTGCCTGGCAGAGAAGTTAACGCAGCGTGTCGAGCCCCCGAGGTTGTCATGCGTCTTCATTAGGCCGCCATGATTTCCTCCGCAGCGTTCCTAGGCACTCGATTTCTCTCCTCTCTCTGCGGGCCGGTCGTTCGGTGAGTTCCTAACCTTTCTCTCTCTCTCTCTTTCTCTACAACGGGGCCTTCACGAGTATCACTGAAACGGGCTTCGGCTCACATAATCAGCCTCCTCGCTAGACTGGCTCTGTTCCGATACCTAGACCATCGCTCTTGGCGTTAGTGTGGCGGTAGACGCTTTGCACCGGATTACTATAGGCATCGTGGGAACGCGTTGCCAGTTACTGGTAGGCAAGCCATCAGCCCTCATTCCCCTTGTTTCAGGCCTCCCGTACGTATATATTCTGGTAAACAAAATCCCGAGTTCTCACCTACCGGTAGAAATTTATAGAAGAAAAAAAGCTCAGACGGAAGGGTAAATGGAAAGGGAAAAGGTTACACATGTTTTACATTGGAGAGATCGGCGTACGAGACAATTTAGAACTATTAGGATATCGTTATCCCGTTACCTACCTGCGATGTAAATTTTTTCGTCCAATTGGTATCTGAAGATGTCGAAATAGGAAACACCGAAACAGTGGTTCGATCCGTTTTATAATAGATTTATAGACACCGTCAAATGAGGTCGGGAGATTAGAAGATGAAAAGTGCTTCTTGATATGACTCAATCCAAATCTATAGCAGGGTAAAAAATTTCAATTCTCAAAATAGCGAATCCAATGACGATCTAAACATCAAAATGAAAACTACTTATTTGAATTTAAAAAAATTATAGAATCTTCAATAGTTTAATTCTTTGGAAACCATACATATGTGTCAAAAATATAACATCCAAAACGCAGATACTAGAATTTGATTTATTATTTCATTTTCACGATACTTGATTCGACGTTGCGTGGGTCACACTATGCTGGCAATTGCTCCACTCCAATTTTTAAATTATTCTATTTCTTGGACGTTCCCTGACGTCCTGTGACCGAAAATCGGATAAGGATAGAATAATATTATTTCTAACGAGTGCTCAGTTTTTAAAAACCATGATAGTTATTTTTTTTGATCACAGGTTTGAAAAATTATTGATCTTGGAACGAACCTTGAAACAAGGTTCCACAGTCGAATAATAAATTTCGATTTTTTTTATTCCCTCGTCTAGTTTCTTAACTGAACTCTTGTCAAGCTTCAGAAAATTTTTTCCTAGAGTTCTTCCAGCTCACAGTTTACTCTTCACGAAACCGGTGATAAATTTTCATTACCTTCGTTCATTCATGAGAACAAATTATTTTGGAACGTGTTCGAGACTACTCTGGGCTCATTAAGACGCTTACGCTGTCCTCGTGACAATCTAGTACATGACTTTCGTTCGGACCGGTTGTGACGGTGATTAATCTTGACGACGAATTCCTGACGAACACGTCTGACGGCGTTTTAAATGTTGCTAAAATATAAAGATTCAAGCGTTGTAACTATACATTAGGTTGTTGGACGAAAAAATAGATTGCAAATTCCCATCGTGGTACGCTATGAAAAGTTTGTTTGGGATGAAGGAAAGACTCATTCCAAAGCTGAACGTTCTATGTTACTTTTAAAATGGCAATTATTCGATTTTTCACTTCTTCTAAAAATCCTTTAAATATCACTTGTTTCAGGGTTTAAGAATCAAATAATAACTTATAGCGTGAAAATTAGAACAAACCACCCGTTGATTTTCTTCTCCATTTGTTGCTCAGTATTTTGCAGTAAAACTGCAAAATAAAGGTGTATCGCGGAAGACGTGAAGGGCGAACGAAACGTACCGGCAGAATTCCGTTCGTACTAATCCAGTGAAATTAAGGCCTCTGTCGTTTAATCCTAGCACCCTTACACCTGGTTTCTTGCTGCTCTTACTCCCACCCTTAAAACTTATTTTAATATGATGTTGGCTCCGCACCAGGCGGGGTATAACATGCCCAAGGTGTTCCAACGGCGCCAACTACTTACACCTGTGGTTACACACACACGTAAAATTCTCGTCGTACGTGTTCGTTCAGACTTTCCAGACGCTCAAATTATTTCCCTCCGGAATACATTTTTTTCTTACCCCTTTTGTTTCGGTCACACCCAAGGGGTGAAACACAGCAGCCCTTCGGTCGTATTTTAATTTTTCAATTTAAGCGTTTCTTCAGTTATTTATGGGGTGAAACTGACCTTCTAACATTTGAATTATACCATGTTGTTATACTCTGTGTTTCCTTGCCAGAATCAGCGTCTTGCAAATGCTGTGAAAATAACAATCTAAGAGTTGCGAAAAAAGGAATGAAATTATTCATCTCGATTTTTGGGATATAACGATGATTTCGGATGTTTTCATTTTAGCAAGGATTATAAATTTTTACGCCTTAAAGCGTGTATATTGTAGATGAAATGATATACTGATGTTACTAGTGCGGAAAGTAGGTGATTTCTGATGAGTGCGAAGTTTGCAGCGGGGGTCGCAAACGAGAGTGCTGCGAAAATCAAACTTTTCGAGCAGGTATCAAAGAATAAATTTCCTATCAATAGATATATCAGTAATTATAGTATCACGTTTCTAGAAAGTGTTTTTTTTTTTTTTTTAAGTTACTATCCAAATAGAGTATTTAGGTTTTAAAATCAAATGTGTTACAAAAATTTTCGAATCCGTGATAAGTGTTCTTCAATGATACGTGATATAAAAAAATCTAGCTAATATCTTTAAAAAACAATGGTAATAAAAATAATACTTTTACCTCTAAATTCACGAATGCTTTACACATTTTTTTATTAATTTTTTGCAAATATTATTGATAAAAAGCAAATCACACATTGAATAATCAAAGTCTTATAATACTATTGGCTCGTCTCGAAATTGCCTTACATTGTGCACGCAGAACATTAGCAGCAAAGTTCAATTTCTTTTGATGTGAAATGTGGTTCATACCTTGCTATAATTTATAATTTCGCTTTTTCTTATTCCGATTTCAAAGGACGAATAAGGTACCTGCGGGTAATAAGGCTTAGCTAAGAGATATTTGATATAAAATGAAAAATATTCAATTTAATCAACCGGTTTTGATAATAATCATTATTTAAATACAGTTTCGTTCAACTGTATCGTGATTTTCTTGTTATAACCTTTTGTGCACGAAATTTGTGAGAAAAAATCACATGGAATACAAAAAACGTTTGCATGAAATTCTAGTCTTGATATTCATCAAAGCTTCTTTGACGAAGCTTTCGCTCGATAAAATATTCTGCTTAGCTGTAGATTGTTTGTTCAACTGAAAGCTTATCAAGACATCAAATATTTGAAACACGGAGCATATGTGTTGAATTTTTCAATCTCCCAAGCACTTTCCTGCACTTGGCAGCGTGAAATTCATCACAGGTAGCAAATACTTTTCTAACGAAAAATTTTGCTTGTGTTGTAATTGAAAATTAATTATCTATTAAATGTCCTTTTCTGTAAATAAATATTGCGCAATTTCGTTTTATTCACGTGACGAATGCGAAACGAAAACTCTCAAAACTGCACATAATTTCTTGGATGAAGTTTAATATCCAACAACTGTACGTAATGAAATTTGAACCCAACATTAATACAACATTTTTCTCACTTTATGACGAAAATATTTTTTCATTTGAATTGAATTTCTGTTAGTCAAATCTTTTCTCAATATTCATCCTAATTGTGGTTTTTGCTCTTGTCAGAAAATTATTCCTGCAGAGGCTCGATGTTGAATTTAATATTGCGAAAAAACTTACTATGAACAATTTTTGACGCGTATTATGACAAAGTAGAAAAAAAGAAAAAAGAACAAAACCAATGCAGACACGTCAGGCAAACATTACAATTTCAAAATTTCGTCGGCACTCATCTGAATATTTCGTATTCATTTTTTTCTGGAATTTACTTTGCCCCGATTTCCGGATTCCAAAAGGGAGAATAAATATACAACGCGTTTCTCCGTGTACGTGTAAAACCCGAGAGAACGAGGGAAGAAAACTACGAGCTTATAACGGCGTCGCGACGTCTTCGGCTGTATCCAGCCTAGCGCGAAAATTCGAATTCCCCAGGTGACAAGGAAAAAGGCGAGATAGCAAAGCTGTTAAAAAGCGGCGAACCGTGCATGCAATTCCCTGAGAATAAGGTGTGTCAATGTATAGGAACAGCAGTTGCGGTACGCCCGAGAATTTTTCCAATAAATATGTAACGTAGTTTTCGTTATACTCTACATTGAAAAATTCTCAATCATAACGATATTTATCGTGGCTTTATACGTTCAATTCGCGTTTACATGTTTTCATTCTGCAGGGTTTCTGACTTGTTCCAATTTTTTGTTTATCAATAGAAATCGTGAACGAAATCGCATACACGAAGTCGATTTTCAAACAATTGTAACTCGTGCAAACACCTCAGGTTTGACCCATTCGTCAGTGTTTTTCGAATACGATTTTCAATCATTGCTACAGATTACAAGCAAATAAATATTTATAATTTTGACAGTAATTTCAAATATCTTATGCTGATTTGAGGCGCTTTGAAGTCGTTTATAATGGGTAAGAATTCATTCTCTCCGTCCCGCAATCATAAAGAATATTTCCCACGTATATTACGAGGAATTATAACGGTCAGTTACAAAAAGGAATCGCGATTGCCTGGAAAGAAGAAAAAAAATGTATTTTCAAAGTCGATATTGACACTTAAATGCGTGTCACGCGTTACTTTGGTATCGATTCAAAAATGTTTGCCGCTTCGAATCTCATTCGTTCCAAGCTGCGTTCAATCGTGGATAAATTGGTGCGAAATCCTGGAAGGGATCTGGTTTTTATCTCACCAAAGGTGCGGCCATACCATTCGAGGAATTAACGGTGGGAGCGGTTTTACAAATCCCGACAAAGAGGACCGGGCGGCGTACAATAAGCCGTGGATAAGTGCTTACAAACACCGAGGGGTGGAAACCACCCCCCTCGCTGCGTGTATCCCGATCTCTTTCCACCCCTTAACCTCCGGCTTCCCGCTTCCTCCGCGTTTGCAAAATCTCTCATGCGAGGGCCACCTACTACCTCTGTTTATCGTGTTTTAACATGTCAGTGAACAAATGCGCCGGCAACAAGAGTACACGGTAAGAGCGGTATGAAAGAAATCGAATTACGAATAAGGTGAAAAATGAATCACCGCGAATTCCACGCTTTCGTTTTATGTATCCATTATTTGTATATTTGGAGAACTGTTTCTGATAGTACACTGATCAATTTTTCAATACTCGAGAGTAATCATTCGCATGTAATGTAAATTCTTATTGTTAGAAAGAAATTGATTGAAAAAAATCGTGAACATCGAAAGGTTAATTCACTTCCGAGAAAGTTACTCCTCTACATAAATGTCAAAAATCAGACTTTGAAAATTCAGTTTGGCGAATCCAATCAGTGACCCCGAAAACCCTTGCATAGAGTTTTTCTGACCGGACTCAATCAAATTTGAAATTCTTTTCCGTTATATTCAATTTTTGTAATCAGTTTTCAGATTCGTAATCAACAAATCCAAAAACCGTAGAATACTATCTCGTTATGAAAGTTGACTAATTGTCAGCACAACAACGTGTGACTCGAAGGGTTAAAGGTAGTTACATACATCTTTGGTTAGAAATTGAAAGTGTTCGGAACTTGACTTCTGAATCAGGAAAATCATTCGCACAATCAACGTATTAACAACTCCCGGAGAATTATCGACAAAATAACATTAATTTACATTCAACAAACGTAAAGCTTGTTTCGGAGTTCTCATTATTGTTTCATTTTTCCTTTTTTAGCAGATTACGCGGGCCGAAATCAAAAATTTTCTCCTCCTTTTTTGTTTTTTTTTTTTTGCACTTCGTTTCAATGACGGTCCCCTAACAGAAATCGCCACTTCGCCACGGCGGTACTTCGTACTTGCAGGCACCCATTATAGCTAAGCTGACACTCGCGCATATATTGGTACATACATACGCTTCTGGCGAAGGGGAACGTAACGAGGGAGGAGGTTCCACACCTTCCGGGAACAATATGTTGGGATAAAACAAAGGGGGTCCGGTGTGCAGGGAGAGAGTGCGGTCATGGGGTGAGTCGTAGACTGGACCGCAGTCTGGAAGAGACTTTTATTACTATTATTGTTCTTATCATTATTATTGTTATTCTAGTTCTGCCGAGTTTAATCCGTGAAGAGAGGCGACGCATCGCCGGAATAAGTGGAAAATCAACTTTTGTTTGGTACATTGTCGAATTTTCGAATTATTACAGGGATAAATATGCGTAATCTTACTTTAAATAATTTCTGAATAGTAGATAACTACTAGGGTTTGAAAACTACGGACAATAACGACCTCACCTTCTAATTTGGGTAATATTAAACAATTTGAGAACGAAATTAAAAAAAAAAAAATAAACGTATCAACTTTTCACCTAACTTGTAATTCAAATTGTAACTCCTAATGCCTGAGCAAAAATGATGAAGAATTGCAGTTTTTTAAAAATTCGTTCGATGTGAGCGACGTTTTTGATCGCACGAAAAAAAAACCTGAAATGTAGCGATATATTTTCAAAATCTTCGATCTGGTTTCTGTCTCTGGATTTAATGTCCTGAAAAATGTGCTCAAACTTAAAAATACCCTCTAAATGTCATAAACTGAGTAAAAATTTGATCAGGTAGGTCGTGATCAGGTTGAAATCCGGGATATGTCTTAGCAGAGTAGTTGAATCAGCCGTGCATCCAGCGATCTTCTCCGAGAGCTAGTTTCGCTTTATTTCGGCAGAGAACTGCCCGGTTCTTCCTTCCTCCTCGGCAAGTTGTGTGCAAGTTTTGATCTGCAGCAGGATACGAGCACTCGATTAAGTGGGGAGAGGACGAAGAGGACGAAGATGACGACGACGCAGCAGGAACTGGAGATACGGAATAGCGCGCGTGTAAGAGCAAATCTTCGTCGCAGGAAATCGACCGTCACGGATGACTGACGTCTTTGAGAGGCATGCCAGTCTCAGAGGAAGCTGAGAGATGCAGCATCGCGGAACTCCGAGGTTCGAAGCTTCCGCTACAGTTCGAGAAGATTATTTTTCTACTTTTCGACTGTTTTTACGCGTTTCTCACGAGGGCCGCATCGATTCGTAAAATGGAGTCTTGCTTTATGTTACGGTGATGTGTTTTCTACGTATTGATTGTTTCCAAAGAGTTCAGTCAAAATCATTTTCGACTCAAAGCAAAAAAATAAATACAAATAAGAGAACTTCCCGTCTAGAAATTTCCGTCAAGCTCAAAGAAGGGCGTGATCAGGACTTGAATCATTCAGGCGAAACACGTGGCCATTAGTACTGATTTATTTCTGACCGCATTATTTATTACTATACAAAAATTAGGTGACAATAATTACAACCCAACAGCCTAAATACATAAAATGCAGAGCTATTTACATTATTGATTAGCGGACGAAGGAATTCTGTCCTGAGTGACGAATCAATAATGATGGTTCGGTTTACGGCGTATATTTATAACAAATAATAACGTATATTTATTGCAAAATTACAGAGGGTGCTAAATTTAATTCCGTTGGATTTTTTTTTTTTTCAACTCATGGTCTACTAATAAGTGAAGTAAATTTTCAATCAAGACGACGGCCATGTCGATCTGAGCAAAAACCATGAAATATAAGAGTACCCGATCATTTTTTGGTTTTTCCTGAGAGGATGGAATGACAGAAAATGAAATTTTTGCGGAGCAGCGAAAGCGTGGATTTTTATGATAATCGGGTAACTCGCGAGCTTCGCTCGGTTTGTTTTTAATTTTTTCATTTTTCCCCGGTCGAGCAGAAGCCAGGATATGAAATTGAATTTAGAAACGACTCTGCCCGATATCTCAAATCACGGGATTAAAAAAACTCGTTACCCATGATCGAGACGGATACTCCAAGCTTCCGCGAATCAATCTGCGTAAAGCGCCGACTCGGTATTTCCTAAGGATTTTGGAACGGTCGGTAAGGTATCCCATGCTGCAAGGTATTCACAGACACCTACGAGTCGCGTGCTTGTACGTTACAGCTATGCGCGGAAGCGCGACTTAGAGGCCTGCAATATTCATTGGAATGGCATTAGCGACGGTCAGATCCAGCCGGAATTGCAAAGACCGGTTTGCCCTGCAATTCCGCGGTTCGCGTTGGTTCATATTTGGCGCAAGTCAGACCCGCCTAAAGCGTCTATGACATACCAATCTGCCGTTCGTAGTGAAGTATGCGTCTGGCAGGTATTCACAGTATCGAAAGCATTCTTCCGAAGTTTTTGAGCGGAAAATTCACTGCTGTCAAAATCAGGCATGCTTCAATGATATTTCAACCATTTCGTCGTTACGATTCTTCTTCGCGTGTGACATTAACGAAGTGAAATATGTATGGAGTCGTGCTAACTCGTCCAACTTGAAACACTAATTCAATCAATTGAAAAAAAGAAACTATCAAAATGGGACAGAGGTAGATAAAAGTACCGAAGTGAGAATCGACCGTCACCAAGAATGACAAAGTGGTGGAATCGCGTCATCTTTTATCGGAAACAAAGCAAAAGGAACATGGCGTTGATCGAAGTCGTTCAGTAGTTACACGATCACAGCGGACGAACAGAAAAATTATATATATATGTATAAAAATATATCGAATGGTTCTAAAGTTTGACGAAACCTTTCCCAATAGAATTCCATAAATTAGCGGCTCAGTAAAATTCTACACAGAGAATTGAAGAACGTACAAAATTTCCCGAGGAAATCGGTGATTGTTGTATGAAACAGTTTACTAATGTAAGCTGTATATTCGAGAACGCTCGAGAACGCCCGAACCTTCAGAGAGCGCCATTAAAATGTATGAGCTTCATCGTAGTTCGCGAGTTGACCTAAATCAATAGTATGCTGAATTGACATGTCAGAAACAGAAATTAGCAGTACTAGAATATTCCGACCTACATTACCGGTTCTGTAAATTTTCGAACCATACGTTGATTTGGGTCTATCACTTTCAGTTCCAAATCCATCGAATCCTCGTTATAGAAAAGAAAAAGACACACGTAACGCTTGGCATGTTGATGTCAAGTGGCTTATACTACCCGAATGGAATTCGAAATACCATAAAATACCGTAAGCGCATCTCCGTGCTGTTCGAGTAAACCGTAACGTTCAAACATCAAAAAAAAAAAAAAAAGAAACACGAGCGAAGTCCCGTCAGTCTTTATGGTTGAAATTTGTCAGAGTTAGTACTGCAAATCAGGATTCAGTGCTAGAAAGCCAGTGCACCATGCGTTACGATTATTCGAATGAAGGTCGGGCTGACCTGATAAAATGACGTAAGTTGACGTAGAGTTTTGTCACTGTTGTGTATCAACGCGATTTCATTAGTATAATCAGGAACGCTGATTAGTCTTATTTTTAATTTATACATTCTTATACAATTAGAATTTCCACGAAAGGTAGATTCCAAGCCAGATCGATGCTGTCCAGAAAAGGCAAGAGTCCGACATCTGGGACGGTAATACCGCGCTGAAGGTACTATGAACCTAAACAATGAAATAACATCAAACAATGACTAAATAGTCGAAGGGTCGTACGTGGCTTACAGGACGGATTTGTTCTCCGTTGTTATAATCAGGTTTAACCCATTTACAACGCTCAGCTGGCTACCATATGTGGACGTTGGTCTGTCTGGACTGTAGGTCGCCTGATGTTTAGCTTTAAGATATATCTAGACGCTCCCACTTCCTTCATATGTACAAAATTACAACTCTTACAACTAACATTTCCGGTATAAATTCTTGACCAATCCTAAACTCCCACCACTCACAATAATCGACTAATCAGCAAACTCTTACACCCTCCACGTTTACAAAAATTTCCCAAACCCTTTCTTCGATGATTACCAAAAACTCAGTACACGCCAAGACCTCAAACCAACAACAATGTCATGTATCAACCAAATATCTAAACCCAACTGACTATGAAGTTAAGTAGTTATCAATGTAATAAGCAAATAATCAACAACTATATTCTCAATGAATTAGCCTCACTCCACTAAATTGTCCTGCGGAACGATGACATGTAACATCTGGTCGAAACATGTATAACGAAACGAGTTGACACGCTAGTGACGAAGCGCCATTCAGGAAAAGGCGGAGGAGTCCATTAGGCATTTGGAAGTGTGATTGGAGAGTTATCAGTGAGATCGAACGCCTCCTGTCCTCGACGCACGAAACCCAGGTGGCTGCGATCGTGCGAGAGAGTCTCACAGATATGTTCGAAGGTCGTCCTTGATGTATGGACCAGCAGTTTGGCGAGATGCGGTTTCCCGTGAGCCTCGGTGGCTCGTCTGTGGACTCTGGTGGCTACGGTACCGGGACGGTACATTCGGCCGCGGTCAAGCCAGTCGTCCACTCATTTGCGACCCCTTGTTCTCTGCACCACCCTCGCCTCGCCTCTTCACCGACACACGTCCCCCAGTGCCACCAGCAGTTCCCTCTTTTTCATCCGCCACCAGCAACCCGATGCGGTCGCTGTCAACCCGCGTTGAAGTGGTATAATGAAGTGCTGCAGTAAAATACGAATTATATTCACCGGTCAAAACACTCTGACGACTGCCCTCCACCTCTGCCTCGTCCTACTCTCTTTTATTCGCTCAGACTGTACGCTGCCTCGCTGCAAAATCCCATATCACACTTCTGAAATATTGATCACGACACATAGTTTACGGTGACTATCCGAAGCATGGTGTCTGCAAATGAAATGGACAGTACCACCTCACGAATTTGAATTATGACAAAATTGATGTTCCTTGTTCGAGGCTCAGACCTTTGCTACGATTCGGGTATTCAAGGTAAGAACGTACGTTCGATTCGGTGACGTTTAAATCGTCACTTCGTTATGAAGGTTCACTAAGTTTCACTATTTTCTTTTCGAAGAGATTCGAACTACTCTGGACTCACAAACCTTGAACCCTAGTCACTCTTCCCTTGAATTAATTCATGACTGACCGTTCCAAAGTTGAATATCGATGGTTCTTGCCCCTTACCAACATTCGATATTCAGCCTTCTTAACTAATAAAAAGAAACTATAGACATTTGGTACGCGAACTGTGCTAACATGGCTTGACGATGAAATTTTTGACACAGAGGTTAATGGTTCCAAATGTGTTTTTAATGCCTTCCGCCCGCGAAGCTTAATCATTACCGTGTTAGCTCGGCTCATTTTTTGACGCCTTGACCCTGATCGTGGGTAATAGTCCGCACCTATAATACATATAACATAAGTAGCCACAAAGATTTAGTGGCTCTAAAATCGAGCCGATAAATGGAGTAACGAGAGGGATCGAGGCGTCTGGCATCCCCCTCTCTCTCTCTGGTTTAATTAAGAGCCTCGGTCTCTTCGTCGTCAATCCTTGGGACAGGTTATGAGTCTGGGTGATCGCGAACGGCGGAAAGACCAATAGCGACGTAGCTACGGCAGTAATAAGAGTAAACGAGGTATAATATCGCGGCTCAGTCACACGCAGCTTGAACTTCGACTTCTGAGCTCTTTCGCAGTACACCAGGGCCATTGGATGCGCAGAGGTACATCCTGGCAAATTGAACCACGGCAGAGGATTACGCCTTTAACGGCAGGACACCGCGATCGAGGATTTTTTCGGGATCCGAAAAATTGACGAGACCCCGGGTTGATACTTCGAAAGACTTATCTCCGCGCCCTCTCGCGCTATCCGGTATTATCCCCAATTAGCAGGAAAACCCTACGTGCGCCGGTTGTCAACGAGCCGGCAAATTCTCGCCCTCGTAAAGACCTTTCGCGATAATCACGCGCCCCGTCGAAACTTGGCTGATACTCGTATAATAAGACTCGGCTAATTATGACGAAACGCGTAATCACGCCGCGTGCGTTTTACCAGAGCGTCTGCATGCGGTGGCCTGGATTCCGGAAGAAACCGGCTTCTACGGTGTGGTTATTTGGCTCCGGTAGGTACGTTCAGTTACACTTAACCACTCTATTTGCATGCTTCTCTTCAACTAAGAGCCAACAGAGCTTTCAGCGAAGCTACTCGAGCTCCTGAAGTCCGCCCCGCTTTGAGAACCGGCAAACGGATTTCTCCGTGCAACGGTCACGTTTTGGAATCGAATTAGGGGGAGAGGAGCCGAGGTGACATCAAAACGCAGAGGCGGTTTAGACAGCGGGAACCACGAGGGATGAACGCGCCGAGTCACATCCTGTCAATTACTGGAAAATTACATTTTAGGGCTTAAAAGGAATGTACTCAAACTCCTCGTTCTCTGTGGGATATACATTTCCCGACTCTTCACGAATTTCTCATTTTTCATACATCCTAACCTTTATACCCTATTTTGTACCAAAGGAGGCCGACACCCGCCCTAAAGAATGGCTTGAGCTTGACGCGTCACGCTTCTTATTCGGCACTTCGTTTTTTAATGACGAGTCTGTTTGAAGAGTGAAATTGCCAAACGATTCTCCTACCCAACCGTCGAACGTCCAATAATTTTGGAACCGATCGAATGCTAATCCGGTATTGATCGAAGGCTCGGAATACTCCCGTATGTAAATTTTCAGGTAAAAATTTTTCAGACCGCACGTTCAGAATATATTCTAAAAAGATGAGAAATGCCTCGGGAACCGAGGGCGGAAAGTCTGAGAAAAAAAATTCATCCCCTTCGCACGATAAAACAGTTGCCACTGTTTTTCCTAGAACCTTAGCAATTATGTAAAATCTGCAAAGATATTATGGTCTTAAATTTGTAATTTCTTTTTTCCCGTGTAGGGCTTTCAAAAATTTTCAACTTCACATAAATTTATTCCACGGATTAAAATTTGAAAACGTAACTGTTACATGAGTATTGAAGTGGACTACCTCGGAGCTTTCAATATTGAAACAGAGCTTTCACGTGCGAGGGGCTAATTAAGGTCGCGCTAATGACAGACGACACTGATTGGTCGACGCGGTAGAACTTTGATACGGACAATTGGCTCGTATTATTAGCGCCTGTTATCTAACTAACGAACTAAATCAACCCCTCGCCACTCATCGATAGTCGGTGCAAAGTACATCGGATAGCTCTACCCAATATCGAGGACCAGAATTTTTGGCCTGTATTGCATATTTCACTATTTATCACGCAGAGAGACAGAGCCGCTTGATCAAAGCTCGCGACAGGCTCGTGAAATTATTCGTTCGATGACGGGGGTGTGTGTAGCTCGTAAGACAGTTGATAAAATATATTATGACAATGAGAAGAATCTATAATTATATTCAACGGTTTTAGATCCTGCGATGGCCAAAGAAACGAAATGATAAAAAAGGAACATTTTTCCCGCTATTGATAATAAAAAAAAAAAAAATACTGTTCATTAAGATATAATAGTATCTATAAACGAAGGTTGAAAAAAAAATTATCTGCATATTGAGTAATCTGTTTGATGTAAACAATCTGCAATTATCTCCGTTGCTTGAAGAATTGATTCGCAATATTCTTCATAGAACTCAAACTTTTTTGATGAGGATAAAATCTATGGCACGATATTCAGGTAAGTCCAAGTTTTTTTGATCATTTCTAATATCAAAGTGATCACCGATTAAATATCGAGTTTTTTCGTCCTAAAACCGATTCGTAAAGAGTTCTGATTATCATAAAAAAAAAAAAAAAAATGAACAACACGATGGTGTTGCCAGAAATAAAGAATGCGTGCTCTCGAACTAATAGAGAAATCGAAATTTCATTTCATTCATGGTTCGCGGACCTGAAGAGAATCTACTAAAAAATTACGTCCTATTTCGGTTTTATATCGTACCAAAAGTGTAAAACGAAATACCCCCCCTCCCCTCCCGTCAATAACGAATCTCCACTTGACAATTTTTCGCGAAGCGGCCAGATTTGCCTACTTTGATTTATTCCGTGCGGCGGCACGAGTCGAGATGAAATCGGCCCTTAAATCCGTTTAGGCAGGCGTTCAAAATCATCGAAGATGATTAAGGCTCGGCGTGACGCCTCGTCCTCTCTACGCTCGAGACACTCTTGGCAGAGGGGGTTGAAAGGTTAATGCAGTTATGCCGTCGCTGAGCCCGAGTCCAGCCACCCCCACCCCCACCCCAACCCCCGTCACCCCTGCGGGCGGCTCTGTCAACGGAGACGCGGCGAGGGCGTTTTAGTAAAATGGTCGGGAAATCTAATTATCAGCTATAGGTGCGGCTTAATGAATTGCGCCGCGTTATCTACTGGCTGCTTTCCATTTTCCCTCTGTATTTATTGTTAGTCATATATTATACATATGTATGTACCTCTTACTCTCGGGTATTGTATTATTTTCATGCATATTTTACATTTTCAGACTCTAATTGTGTGTCCCTTTTTCACTCGATTCTGATTATCCGTGACAATAACTGCGGTGACGTTTTTTTTTTTGTTTTTTTCCTAAGCTCTGCAGGGTCGTTAGAACTTTTCACTTTTTTATTCACGGGATATGAGCGGTTTGTTGCAGGTGACAAGCCATATTCGATAATAAAAACTTACTTAGTGTACGGTATGAAATTTAAGGCTGAATTATAGATGACTTGAAGTTCTGAACTTCAAGCTAAGGTGGATGGATATAGCAATTAAAATGAAGTTGAAACGGATGAATGACAGTTGAGTTGAACTGAGATTGAGAGTGCAAGAATGAAATTTAAACTGAAGAATAAACTAATAAAAAGTAAGATGAATTTGGAGTTGAAGCTAACTCAGTCAAGCCGAGCACAATTAATCAAAGTTTTCGTCGAAAATAAATCAATCGTGGGGTACAAACAATGCAGAGACGCAAACAAATCGATACCTCATTATTTTCCATTTAGTAATTTCTCGCATCCAAAAAATGGTCTAGAAACTTGAATAATGCTTGCCAAAAATAATTCAATTCTTCCGTTTTCCGTTGCTTCAAAAGTATGAGATGTTTCCAATATTGGGTTCTTGGCAATTGATTATTAATGAGGTTAAGGATTACAATATTAAGAGAAAAAGAATCTACATAAGAATTCCTAAATTCACAGTATTCACTTCGCGACATTATATTCTACGTAAACGAACCAAAAAAAAATTGAAACATATTACTTTGTCACAGCTTGTATAATTTTACCAGATTTTGAAGGCCTTTACATTTACGTAGCTCTCAGCGGAAAATGAGGTGCGCTTCCTTTATAGTGAACGCGAAAAACAGTTTAACCATTTATACGTCTGCGTTATACTTACCGCAGTTTCGATGGTTAGTTGCAGGGAGAATGCCAAAGTCGCTCGAGTTCTCGGCTGACAAGGCAGAACCACGATGCGGAGAAAAAATAAAGTAATGCGAATGAAAACTGGCCAGCAAAACACCTTTCGGCAGAAAATAAAGCACCACATCCATTCCGCCTCGTTAGTGAGTTTCGCTGTAATTTCACAAAGTCGAGAACGATACAGACTCGGTTCTCTTGAATCCTAGTCAGGCTTTCATCCGGCTTCCATGGACTCGGTATTGTTTTCACCGGCGGAATATAATATTGGTGAGATTTTCAAAAAATTTTACCTCCAACGCACCTCGTAGACAGTATATATCTATTTGTTCCAAGGGTAGAATAAAGAGTTTACCTGACTGGATGAACGATGGTGCAAATTATGGCATCGAGGTTTTTTAAGGTTCGCCATTTTTCCAATTTCTTTAATTAAAGCTGTGTGACATTCATGATCCGGAAATAATAAAGGACAAGTCCTAATGTATCAATTTAAAACAGGACTGCTAGTCCGTTGAAAATCTCTCCCCTCGGGTAAAAATAAAGTGGAGCAGCGTCTGGATCAAATTCCGTGACCGAATGATGGATCTTCGAATAGTCTAGAAGCATGGCTTAGGTGTTTTGCAACTGAAAGAAATAAGAAATTGACAATTTTTGTGGCACATTTTTCTTCGAATATTTGATTCGTTGGGAAAAATTTGGTTCATCAGACTTCCTGGAAATTGAAATACAGTTTCATGAAAATTATCTCCGAGTGTGAAAACTCGTTAAATTTTGTGACGAGAAGTTCATGAATTATTAATGGCAAATGCTACATTTTTCCTGGTGTTTATTTAAATTTTATTTAAAAATTGGCGAACTACGTCTTCTTGAATCCAGCTTACAAACATTTGTTGAGATGCATATTACGCAGATGCACATGCTTACATGTTGAGAAATGGTATGAATCAAATAACTAATCGTGACCACAAAATTTTCAAACACCAAAAAAAAAAAAAAAAAGAACGCGTCTTTCAGCGAAACGATTGTTATTTGACAACCACTCTTTCTCACGCTGACAAATCCAACGCTTCTTGATATTCCAGTGATCATAGGCGAGGCAATTGATGCGTGAGGCGAAATTAAATAAAGTCCGAGAGGTTCGACGAGAGGTTTTGAGCACTCGCGAGGAGCGCTGTTTTCGCGACAATACGCGATGCTGGAAACTCCTGAAATCCTACTGTCGACATGCAGCGTCGACCGACCACAGAATAGACAAACTCCTGCAGACGCAGACGCCTGAAATTTGAATTCATATCCGCGTATGATTCGCCAACGGAATGGCGTCGAGAGCGTCGGTCAGAGTTTCCTGAGTGCGTCGAGTTCCAAACGGAACGTGTATTGTCCGCATTAGTGTATCGGTGGAGATATACGTATGTAACCGCGGTAAACTGTTTGACGATAATTCGCTCGGAAAGTTATTTTGCGTCACGTCGACCGAAACGGTACCGATTTGTCGAGTCTCGGTATCCCCGATGCAAAATATTCCACGTTTCACTCCAACGTGGTTACAGTTTTTTTCGCTCTGTTGATTATTTTTATATCTATTTTTTTTTTTTTTTTTTTTATTCACTCGTCTTACTCGGTTTTGTTTTTCATTTATTTCTCGTGGTTCACGACGGTCGTTTCATTCCGTACCTTATCTAACTTAAGCCCAACCTTGTGTAGGAAAGACTTGTGCGTTGGTTTATAGTTTGTAAATTGGTTCGGAGTTGATTTAGAGTCATTTGTGAATGTTTGATTGATAAAAAATAAGTTCAAGTTTGATAAACAGCGCTTTTTCCACGGGATTGTCGCGAAAAGAGAGGAAAAGGCATTCGGTAAAAGATATTGGAGAAATTGACACGTTTTGTGAATAATAAATTAAGTTATTTACGAATTTCATATAGCTGGTATCGTCAAGTGCGCTGGAAAAGCTTATTTGAATTCATTGTTCAATTTAAGTCGTTCCACCTATGTTGTAAAAGTTCATCAGCGAGATTCTGGCAGCTTTAGTTTATCTAAAAGGAAAAGTCTTCCAGAGAAATAAATACCAGGATTTGACCAGGTAAGGATTTCAAAAATTGACAAAACTAAAAAGGAAACATCTTGAACAAATCACCAATTTATCTTAAGATAAATTAATAAGCCTTCTCGTAGCGAACCGAATAAATAAATAACCGTAATAAAATAAAGTGGAAGATAGAAAATCGGGAAAATCGGTTCCCATCACAACCTAACCTAACCTCTATCTGTAAGAGTTTAATCACCGTTCGTATAATTGTGTACTCGAGTTCCAGCTTGGCTTAGATACAAATATTGTTACATCTCCAGAATTACCGATCTAATCGTAATGAAATAAAGCCTAAAGCCTGGCCAGACGTTGTGGCTATCTACCGAAAAAAAAGGATTGAAATCGATTTAATGGATTTGGAGTTACGAACGAAAATACGCGTTAGAATGATTTTCAGTCTTATATGTGGTGAAGAAGAGATAACCGCTAAAACTCTGTTCTCACGCGTACATTAACGTATATTTCGTCATACTGGACACATTTTTGACGAATTTTTACGATGGTTAAACAACGACAACCAGGCGATTTGCGTTTGTTTAAAAGCCATTTGCCGGGACCCTGTTAGGTACCGCAGGATTGATTAATTCATGTATGATTGTATAAAAATTCTCCGTACTACAAAACGTTCCACTCGGATAAAGTGAAAAACAATTCGAACTCCACAACGCAATTCACTATACACATGTACTCGTGAATTTATAGATAGATGCACACGAGTAAGCGAACAAATTTTCGACGATCGATCAAATCCAGTAACTACTTGATTCGCGTACAACTCAAGAGGTACGTTCTTGGACACATGACTAAAGAAACTGGCATGAGCTGTAAAAAATACTGACGATTTTCTGTGAACTGCATTCAGTTATTCCGGCCGATATAACATTTTATTCCTCTGATCCCGGTATCCGTGGAAATGGGACGCAGAGATTGATGACGAGGACATCGCGCTGGGGCTTTTCTCTTGTGTAATAATACGGAGGCTGCAGAGAGCAAACTGATTTAAGGAGTCAGTCTTGGAGGAGTCGAGAAACTGGATTAAGTCGTAGCCAAACGCTGTGAAACATTTTGCATTATTGTTTTGGCAGATGTATGTGTAGGTATGTGAGGATGGGTAGTCGGCAGTAGTCGCGTGGTACGAACTCTTGGACAGGATCCAGACTATAATCCCATTTCCTAAATATATCCACTTTGTCCACCGCTGCACCCAGTCTAGTACCATCACCCCCCGTTGCTCTCTAATAAATTCACCTCTGCGACTCGATTCTTTGCAAACAACGCATTAAGCGAATCTGGCTCACGCAAGAATGAACGCCTCAGTTAACCGAACCTCCCGTTTTGGCACTGTGCAGAGGCTTTATGCACTCTCACGGCTAAAGAGTTCGATGAAACAATTTAAGCTCTATTCACGATTCACGTTCTTCGCGTGAAGGCATTTTTACTTTTCGTATTTTTAGACGACACCATCTCCCGGATGAAAAATTTTATTATACACTATTCAATGGATCTGATGTGCAACGAATGAAATTTGCAAATTGTCAGAATTTCCGGTTGTGAATTGACGACGATCTCAACTCCAAAATCATTGATACTAACAATAAGTATGAATTTTATGTATAAATCTTCGCGAAATTTGAGACGCAAACTTATCTGACTGTCATTTGATTCTTACGGTGACACGTGAAAAAAAGACTTGGACTGTACCGGGTGAATATAAGTTTTCACGAGTTCTCGAATCGCAGCCATCAAATTTCAAAAGCATCTCGAATTTCCATCCTATGAAATATCACGATGCTTTTTGGTCCGCATTTTGACAATTTATTCAAATATTCTCAATCGGAATTGGAAATCGGGTTTGGAATATGAAAATTGAATTCCACGAGCTCGAATGCCAGAAAAGAATAACAAGCTTAATTATATAATCGCGATTCGTCGAGTATTATTTGACGATCTCGAAGTAATAAATCAGGAAATTCTTCGTCAGCGTGATTCGCAATGGAATTCCCGTAGCTTTTCATATTCGGTTGATATCTTTACAGAAACAAAGGAGCGTGTAGCGTGATAAATTGAACGTGTCCGCTCGGGCGGCTGAGTGTCTAATATAAACCGCTCGGTTTCTCGATCTAGGACTGTGAATTTAATTACAATTAATAATCTCCGGGCTCAGCGTCCCATAAACGATCCGCCGGCGAGGTGAGACGAGAGAGACGGACCTTGGGAACCAACGCAACGCCCCGGATTATTCCTCGGTTCCTCTTCCCTCGTGAATTCATCCTGCAGGACTGGATGGATACGCCCGCTGCAAGAGACGAACACAGACTACCCTGCGGGAACCACCCTCTTCAATTTCAACCCCTGATTTCACTCTCTTTCCCGCCGTCCCTATTATTTACCCATTTCTCCGTCGCTTTTTCTCCCGTTTATACTCACGAGTTGTTTTTCGTGAATTTTTCCTTACACTCGTATGATCAAATTTAATGGTTCAATCGTTTCGAAATATAGCGAATCTCTATAATATTTTAGTAAAAAAAATTTATTTCTCGTGTTTTTTCAGAGTGCACAAAAATTAATTCTCTACGTAAAATCCGGCGATACAGGAACGAATTTCTATTACAGATTCCAGTATTTATAGATCAGTTTAGTGAGCGTTTGCACACTGAGAATAAGTTGAATAAAACAGCGTGATGAATTTCTAATTATAAACAATTGGTCAATTTTATTCACGTTTCTATCGAAGTCGCAGCATGCAGCGATTTTTGAAAAATCTGCAAAACAAGTTGTACACTTCGTAAGTATACTTTGAAGAAGGCAAAAGTTAAAGATCCACGACTTTTACGCTACATTAATCATTTCTGGAACTCCAAAGTTTGCATGTCCTTGGAAGAAAAAATTGAATTTTTATAATAAATTGAGTAAAAAAAAAAAAAATCAATCTGTGGCAAATTCTACGTGTGCCAATTTCTCACTGTTGTTTCTCTTTCTTCCTCTTCCTCCGCATGTTCGTTTTCTTTATTTCACTCAGCCTTGTATTTTAGATTCCAGAACAAAGCATCGCCATAAGTACGACGTAAGTGTACTTGTTTTGATCCTCTTTCCTCTCCCCCTGACTGGAAACCTCTGTTCGATTCGTTGGACCGTAGGTAATGCGACAACCGAAGTGGTTCCTACTCCACGGGTCTATGTTCAGTTCACATTGTGCAAGCTCTCCTCAAATCAGGGACACGTGAAGGGAAGGGGCAACATAAGAGGGACGAAATTATTTCTCAAGTGGTTTAAAAATTGAGTGAACGGCTTTCAACCGACAGTCCCGCGAAAGTCGAATACCAAGGGTGAAAGAACAACGGAAAGAGGAAATGGAGAAGAAGGATAAAACCGAATTTCTTCCTTATCAGCAATAACCGCCGCTGCACCCATTAGCACAAGTGGGTTGATCAATTAACGCGATTGAATTTTAGCGCCTAAATGCACGCCCGTCCAATGAGAGGCATGGTTTAATTAGCTAAAACATTCGAAACCAGCTTCCACCCTGTTTTAGTATTCCACGATTTCACGCCGAGTTTTTCAGCCCCCTTGACCACCGACTCGGAATCGAGGGAGCCTAGAAGAGAGAGAAAGAAAGAAAAAAATGTATAAAAAAAATTGGAAGATATAACATGCTGGAAAAAAGCACGGACACCGTCACACGCACACACGGCACAGCAGGGTGGACGGAAACAAATTACAACGGGGTTTAACCGGCACTTTGGGATTAAGCTGAGGTCAGACGGTAACGACGGAATAATAGCGACGGATGAATCATAGGATTCAGTTTCCCTTCGTAGGGCCTTTCTCGAAGTCCACGTTTATTTTCCTGTTACATTCACTCCCGTGAAAAGCGATAGGTGAAAGTTACGTGTGTACAATACGCACACGTGGACGAGGGAGGTACGAATGGTTCGCAGTCCGACACGACGAGGGCAAATAACCAGGAATGAACTAAAATTAGCCGCACTATAAGCTGACTGGAGAGTATTAACGACGTTCGCCGGAAGTCAGCGGCTCTTAACGTCGACGTCCTTACCGCAGCGTGATTATATATGTATGCTTACGTATACCCGTGATTCAGGCCTTGCACGCCACGATTGCTTTCGCGATGGTGAAAAGAGGGTGTTGATGATTCTTAGGGCGAACTGATTGAATGATAAAATCTGCCTCGCTATTCTTCCGAGCTTTTTACCGACTCGGCTGTTTCGTCGGCTGACCACCTTGAGCTTTCTTCGTAATTTTTAGGCCTTGGTAAGGAGCTGCAAAGAAGCTTTTCAATTTGCATGAATTTATGTTGGAAACAATTGAACACAAAACAATTCTCATTTGAATAGTTTAAGCTTTTCGATACAATTTTAATTGTTATACAACATCGGCCAATGTGTGTTTCTTTATTCCTGTCCAATGGAAATTAACCCGCAGCTCTTGTTTCAATTCCAGTCAATTGTTATCGACGACCTGCAGCGTAAATTCTACAGAAAAATTCTTTGGTTGTTCGATGATACGAATATTTGATCTATTTTTTTAATCATCCTGACTTCAAATCCGTCTGTCTTTCTTTTTTTTTTTTTATTTACGGGTCGTCGCCGAAAGTTCTCCGAGCAATCGATTTGAAGAAAACTCTTCACGTGTCGAGGCCCGAACTCGGGAACTTACAGACATGGAATTGCGGGACCATATACGCCGTTTGCTGCGGGATTATAAACAATAAATTATACAGTGAATAATAAAAGGCGTTATGAAGTGCATGAAGCATTATGAGAAGATTTATAGTCACGATATACCTAGCATAGACATGATGGAAGAGAAAAAGCCAGTTTGACACAAGCGTTCAGCAAGTTTATCGCCGTCTTGGCTGTGCCGAGTCGCACTTTAGCCGAGCCCTACGCGGATCGTTATCGCCGGTTAAAACGGTTCCTGGAAAATCAACCGCGCACTCATGTATTCATGAAATGATAAAATGGAAATATGGATGGGTAGAAGAAGGGCCGTCGATACGGGCGTCTCAAATAAGTTCCCGGTAGACGAAAGTATTGTCATAAATTTTCCCGTAAACCAGATTTGACTACCCAATGAAATAACACGTTTTTACCTCTCGTCTAGCTCTCGCTTATTGGACGGTGATAATCTTGACAAGTGGAAATAAACTCGCATGAAATCTTTCACCGGCTGCGGTACCATTCGTTCGTTTTTCATTCCATTTTTAGCGTTCGTTAACCCTGAGGTCAAATTTCATGTCGAGTTTAAGTTCCAGAGTCGGAAATTTTTTCGACTGCAGAAAAAAGTCGATATTTAGGTTACTTTTGATCAACTCGCGGGACAATGATTGGCCAGTTTCAATGAGATTATTCATTCAAACTTTTAATAGCCGCGTCTGGAGTGGAATAAAAGACAGTTTTCGAATGTTGAAATGGCAAACATGAAGCGAAACAAAAAAACCAAGCATGCTTCGAATGCGGAGAACTACAGAGTCCGATATCTTGACGAAGAGCTGGAGAGGCACGAGTGGCACGAATGGCGAGATAGAGAAATACAAAAGTCCGTGAGTAGGGGATGAGACAAGGCCCGTAAGAAAAGGGAAAATAAAACAAGAAGGAAGGAAGGAAATAAAGAGGGGCTTAAAGAAAAGCCAAAGAGAAAGGTTCGGACTCTTGGGAAAGGTTATCGAGGCACAAGAAAAAAGTAAGAAGAAGGAGAAGAAAAGCGCAAATTGGTTTAACGCATCCCGACCTCTCTTCCCGAGACTCTCGTGCCTGTTTCATATCGCCAACGAAATGTGCACTACCTGCAGATATGCGGTTGAAAATTCTCCGCGGAAGTTTGAAGGAGGAGGGGGTGAAATTTTTTCGCTGCAAGTCATAACGAGGCCGACGAATAATCGGGTCGAAAATAGCCAATAACATTTTTCATCAAGTCCAACCTGGGAATAGCGCTTTCATCGGTATGACTGAACGCAGAGGCAATCAAATTATATTCCCAATGCAATCAAGTTTATTAGAAAAAAGGCAGAAGAGAATGTGAAAAAAAAGAGAGCGGAAAAAAAATTGGAAGAACAAAAAGTAGAGAGAATATGAAACACTGCAGAAACAGAATATAATTCAGATCCGCGATGTTAAATCCATTGTCCGAACTGGAACCAGAAGCGTTGATATTTTCACATTTACACTTGCAGTTCTCCTTCCTTCGGCTGCAGTTACGTTCCATTTTCCTCTTTCCTTGGTACTTCCTACTTAATTACTTTGAAGATGAGAGTCTCTCCTCTTCACCCTTTTTGTTTCCCTCAATTTTTTACCGTTTTTTTTTTAATTCTCTTTTTGCGCGGGCATATATACACATATATATGTTATACATGTATATAAATATATATGTATACATACACCTTGGTTTTAATCGAGTCGTTCAAAGTTACTGCGGTGAACGCTGGCGCGGCTGGAACGGCTCAACTCCAGTTTATGTTGCTTTAATTTTACACCATCCGAAGTCTGGGATTACGATCCCGCGTATTTCCATCTTTGGACATTTTATTTCACTGTACTTTAGCTACGGAGCCGTACAATTAAAACGTCCAAATTACCAAGCCCTAGCTTTGCTTTCTTCCGCGCTTTCGTCAGAGCGTCAGCCCTTTGCGATAATTCGTAGAATTATACGTCACTTTCTCAATATCAGAACTTAAACTTGAAATGTAATCGCTCCGGCAAAGAGAAGAAAAATTAATTCAATCGTTCTTCGAGCAATTACTTGTACACGGTAATCGGTGCTGTTAATTGATGCAGCATTTATGCTAATATTCGGCGAACTAATGTCGTAAAAAAAAAAATCCATCAGAATCTTAAATTCAGGAATCAATGAGCATTTGTTCGAATATCGTGATTCAATATTTATTAAACTGGAAATTTGACTTGACCATGTCTTTTGTTCTAGTTCCGAAATAACGGTTTGATTTTAAAATCACTGTAACATTAACCTAATCAACTTCAACCTGATGAAACTTGATGGTGAATTATTTAAAAATACATATCAAATATATGGTAGTCTTTGGTATATTCCAAATCGTGTGCAGAGAACTTCTCATAAAAATTTGCGCATATTCAAAGTGATGACAGCAAATAGCGAGTAATATTCTAAATTTTGTCAAAACAAGTAATGAAAAATCTAACAATATGGTAAAAAATACCAAGGCCGTATTTATGTTTGTCAAGTACCCAAATTTTTTTCAACCGTATTACAGTTAGAGAAAATCTTCGAGAATATATGTAAACGATGTTTCCACTCAGGGTTCGATTTCTGAGGTTGTCTAGCTATCTTTCAGAAAACACGACTAATCCAATATCGTACATACTTCGCGTCAGCGTAAATTTTATCTTTCGAGTTCGGTATGACGGGTTAATAATTCAAAAGTTCACCAAGTCTCTCTCTATCCGTTGCACCTTCCTTTCTCTATCCCATACACATTTGTACGGCGGCGGATGTTAAGTACTGGACTAATGGAAAGGTCCTCCTCCATAAGCCCGCCTCTGAGGGTCCAACGAATAGCGCAATAAAGCCTCCCTGATTATGATTAACAAGAATATACATTAGCGGGGGTATAATTAAATTACCGGTGGCCCGCGCTCAGATGGCCTGACCACTGTAAGGCGTTACGACACCGGGGCATCGGGCATTAATTAATGTCGTTTAAAAACATCAGTAAGTACCGGGTAAGGGAATAGAGACAAATTCGAAGTGATTAGTAAGGCTTAGGTGTGATTTTTGGTGTCGTAACGGATCGTTAGTCGGGGGGGATGATTTTTTTTAAATCCTGTGTGACTCGTCAATGGTGTCGAAGGTGGGATATCTGTGCGACGCTACGTAAAACGTCACCTGGACTGACACGCTCGTTTTTAGTTTTAAGTGGTGCCCTGATAATCAAAACCACTAGGCTTTTAGCGGTAATGGACGAGTAGACGAGGAGACGACTAGACACGTCTGCCAAACCAGAAGCCGGAGTGTTCCTCTACCTATCCTATCTATACTCCGCACTGACAACTGTGCTGTAACTAGATTATTATCGACGATGCAGCTTCTGCTATCGTGTCAGTTTACCCAAAGAGCTTTCGACCTAGTCCTAAATTTCATCCGTGCTTTTTTCGACTGAATTCAAGGAATCTCAAAGATTGAAAATGTTGACGGATCAGTCTCGTCGTTGGCTTTCGCAACACTTCGGATCCATTATATTTCTCAATACAGTGATGATTTCGAATATTTAACGAAGCCAATTTAAGCATGTCAAATGTTACTAAATCGCTCTAAAAGTCGTGCATTTGAGCAAACGAATGTATGTATTCGAAATAAGAAGAAAAAAAAAATTCAGTCTTTCAGTGGCTCCACGGATTCAAAAAATTCTGTGAGACTGAATGAATTGATAAAACTTGAAGGGTCCTTAAAACGTGGTTATTGGCTCGCCTAAAGTCATTCGGTGAAATAACCGCATTAGTGACAGTAAGTGAAAATCACTTCGAACGACTTATGGCGAACTGACGCGACTTTATTTACCGCAACTCGAATTTCGTAGAAATTTACACAAGCTAATCGAAACGACTTCGTATGGCTTCAAGTCAACTCGCATGACTCAAAGTGATTTAAAGTAAGTTGAATTTGATTTTTCACTAGTTCAAATTTTTGCAGGTATTGAAGATTAAGCTTTTTGATACCATTCCAATTTTCACCGCATTTATACATATATCATTTTTTTTTCCTGACCTCGGTATAGCAAAAGCTTTCCTCATGCTTCTTGACCAGATTCACTTGCATCGACGCTAACGAGATAAAAGCTTTCATTTGATGCGGAATATTATTACATTGATCGTTTAGATCAATAACATTAAGCTGTTCAATTTCTATATGATTTTTGTTTATTCGTGTTCATATCTGACAACCGTCTTATCGTTATTCATTCATTGTTCGTTCGTCAGAGCTTTCAAACAACTTATTTGCAATTCTATTTACGTAACCAATCTTCTTTTTTTGGCACCGCTTTTTTACGCCATTGTGTTTCTATTTGCGTACCGAATGTGATTTTCTAACGATTCTCAACGTGGTTCTTTCTACGTTTATTGTGAGCTTTTATCTCTTTCATCTCACCTCTATGTACATTTCAGAGCTTTTACCACTTGGTACCACTGCTGTTATCAATGTTTATGACGGATATATTTTTATATGTACTCATCTATTCCTGCATCACAGCTAACGTCGTTTTTTCTCTTCTCTCATCGGCGTCTCAGCGATATTGTATGATCTGAATTCGCTCCTCCGCATCAAAGCATATCGACGATTCGATTTCATTCCATCTGCACGCCGTGGTTTCATCACCGCATTTGTACTCTTCTCATTTGTACATTCACCAAGTACTCGCGTTCGCATGTCTCTCATTTTTTCCTGTTTTCATGTCAAAGCCGTCACGTCATTTACAGTCAATAATATTGTTCGTTTCAACCTATTTCTCAAATAGCATCCTCGTCTCTTCTATTCTTTATTTTCTACCGACGTGCGTCAGAGCTTTATCATCAGACTTTTAGTGCGCTCGTGACAGGCATCGTGAGTTTCCTATCCGTTATTATTATTGAATGTATTAATAAAAATGGTAGTACAGTTTTAAATGCTTAAAAAAAATCGGGATGCCAGTTTCTTTGACGATCGCACATAGCTTGGTATGTCCAGCTATGTAAAGCCCCCGGATCCATGCGATGGTCAACATGACCGAGAGCCGTTTGAGTCGTGGCTTTGAAAGTGCAGCTCACGCAAGGGGGGGTAAAAGAATGTGGCAAATTTTCGCAATACGTTTCGTTCGCTGTCGCTGACAGGGGTTGGTTAGTTTTTACCTTCCACGCACGGCGAACCCGCACCTCGACTTCTCGAACCAGCAGCCAGCTTTTAGGAACTTCAAAGAGTCGCGGCGAGGGTGTGGGAAGCGGCTCGAACCACGGCCATCGAACCTTCGAACCTCGGAGCCTTCCTACGTCGTCTGCAAGGAGGAGGGCGTCTCGCCGATTCGCCTCACCCCTTGACCCGGCGCCCTTGAAGGGCTGACATTGCAGCAAAGGAAAGCGAGGAGAACCGAGCTTGCAGCTGCATCAATTGCATTGTTGCTTTCTGGGGGAAGAATATATATATATATATTAATGGGAAAAGCTCGCAGCTCCTCTCATTCGCACCACCAATTCCCACGGAATGGAGTTTCTGTATCATGGCTCCATTTTACCCATTTTTCTTCATTTGACTTCTTCTTTTCGTTTCGATCAAACAACGCGAAAGCCCGTCCACTCACTTTCCCAGGGAATAGCAGATTGCGATTGATATTTTTTCTGAGGCAGTGCGCAAAATCCGATCTTACATAACCAAATGAAATCATTTTTATAATGTAACTGGACACTTGGATTCTCAGACGATCCGCAGGATTGTAGCTTGCGGATTCTCGTACAACTGTATCAGCCTTGGACTCATGGATTGTCCAGAGTATAAATATTGATCCGACGCCACGTACTTCAGACTGAAGCGTACCGACAGTCCTGTTATATGTTATTTCTGACCGAGCCGAGTCAAGGGCGGTATCCAGACGGTATAAACCGAATATGAGGGGGATATTCTATGATCGCATCGTCGACACAAAGACCCGCGTAAGCGGTATAACCAACTGTGCAGTCCTTCCTCCTTGGCGGTCCCTTAATTCTTAGCCTTCTCCTTCGACTCAAGATTGTCCTTGATATTCCTACTGCAGCTTTCAAGTCACATCCATCATTGAACTAACAAATTATATCTAACGAACTTCGAATAGATCGATGTCAGCAGTACTACTAATAAATCGTTGAATTTTCATACTAAACAGAAATATCACTAAATTGATACTAAATTTGCAACCAACGAACTTGATCTATTCCAAATGCAATGCCTTCAACCATTTTTTTCTTTTTTTCGTCCCTGAAAAAAGGACGCGCGTAAGAAATTAAAGCCATAAGTGGTACCTGGAAAGTGGCGATCGTTATCCGACGAAGTATCTCTCAGTTTTGTCTCCAGTGTGAAAAATATCGCTCCTCCTGAAACATGTTCCCGTCGAACCTGCGATTCGGTTCGGGATCGAGGAGGCGGCGGACGAGCCGGATGAGTTGGCGAAGCGTTTTGCCCGGCCAGCAAAAGACGCTTCGCTGGTCGGACTGTGGACTGCAGTTTGCTTCACCGGTTCAATTAACGAACCGAGAGATGGGAGGCGGCCGGAGCAGCCTCCTTCGTTAAGGACCAAGAAGGACCGAGAAGGACCGTCAGGACCAAGGAAACCGCTAATACGCCTCGGCTCAGGCCGGATTAAGCCGAGATTATCGCCGGACTTGAAGCCTGAGCTCTTCCTCGATCCGTCAGGCCGTTGGTCAGCCTCTACGTCCGCTTGCTTAGACGGAGACGGTGATCCTCTAGTCCACTTCGATTACCGCCAGTTCGACTCCATTTAGCTTCCACGATACCGTTCTCCTCTGCACTTTGCGTTCTCGCCAGCAGTGCGCTCTTTGAACGTTATTACGGCTTCGTTTTTGTACTCTCTCTCTCTCTCTCTCTCCCTCTCTCTCTCTCTCTTTGAAACCATTTTTCCTCGACAACAGATGAAGTGTGCTGCGTTAAGTTACGAGGCAGAAGCCATCCTTCAAAATCGCATCGATCCAAGTCCTTGGTTTTAGGATTTGAAAAGTCTGAAACAGTTTTCGAGAAGATGTTTCAGTAATTATTTACACGTATGAATTATTCCTGCTAGAATTATTTGGCTACTAGAAATTTCGGTGTTTATGAAAAATTTTAATTTTCGGTTGTTCACTTGTGATTCTATGACGCAATATAGTAAACCTCTGCCGTAATCAAAAGTCTCATAATTCGATGTAAATCAACTTTTTGCGTTTACATGTTCTTGGAACTCGTTTCATTACAGTAATTCTGTATTTTTAAATAGAAAGCTTGCAAGCTCATCTCTTCGAGTTATCGCGTGCTTTGATAAATTTTTAAATCGAGAACTCCGATAAAGATAAATCGATTCGCGCGCGATGATGACATACCTACAATTTTCCTTAACTAATAGATGATGGAAACAACAGCTAGCATCGTTTTCTGGCTGAGTTGAGTTGACATAACCTATACATACGGACGTACGCGAATAAGTGGCTGTTGCTCTCGCGAACAATTAAACCGCCTACGCCCCCTGACTCACTTATCAATTACGCTTGGTGCAGCTGGTGCTTAGCCCCATTCACATCAATTTTATGGACATTATTTATCGCCACTTCCATGCGACCGTGCCTGCAATTGGCTCACCATAAACCACGTGAAAACGATTAACGTTTTCCGAAAATCCAACTGGCCAAGGAACGACATTGCAGAAGCGTGAAGCACCTCCGGAAAGATTAATTGAAATCAAATCCTTTGCACCGAGGGAATAAATTTTGTCGCAATGACCAGAATTTCGTCTTGCCAATGAAATTTCAGGGTCAACGGACATCCGACTAACCATTATTTTCGCGCAACCAAAAAGTTCTGTTGATTTTTTAATACACGAGTGAAGTTTAGCTGGAGTAGTACTATCAAGTCTCATACCATATGAGAGTATTAAGCCCACAGTGATCGAACTTGTATAGTATACATCGAAATGTTTCGTGCTGATGAAGTTGACTGTCGAACCGACCAAGGTACCTTTTTTCTGTCGCAAAGAACAACCTTCTCCCCATTCGGATGGCAGGTATCGGCAAGTAGCAATTAGTGATAATTCTGGTAAAGCTAGAATCGGATCCCCGTGAATACAGGTCTGGGATTATTTCGAATCTGCTAAGCTGACTCCGTTTAAATCGAGGAGGTTCAGGTTGTAGAGTCGATTACGTAACGCCCTCCATCTCGTCGTTGCAATATTCTCTACAAGCCAGAACGTACCAGAAACCTCTCCACCTATCAGCTACTATCTACGACTGACCTTCCGAAATACCCGCCTCGGTGCTTCGACTGTAGTTAAACCCAAGCACCTCTTCGACGTCTTTGAGGAGAAACGTTCGCATTACAGTCTAGGGATGAGCCCACTACAGATTCCATTGACGCTATCCGATGCCCACTCCTACTCCGATTGATTGCGACATCTCTCCACGAGCCGATGCAACGAATTCCAACCACATTTACGACTCGGAATACCTTATAATTCATAGCCTGGATAAGATCGGGAATATATTGTCACGTTTTTGGTCATTCTTGTGATTTGGAGACAGGAATCGTTCCTACATTTTTTCTCAACTTGTCGGTTGGTAAATAAAACATCCGATACATGATGCATTCGTTACAAGTTACACGTGATAAACTTATACGATTAAGCATAAAATACATTATTGTTGTCCAAAATCCAACTCGTGAACTAACTGTTTGTAAAGATTCAATTTACGGTTATTTGACCTACTTTTCATCGGAATCAAACCCAAGAAGTATACTTTTCGACATAACTTGAACAGTTTCGGTTACAATTTTCAAAATTTCATTTGATCAAGCCTAAATTTGAACCCTTTGTTGACCTGACTGTACACCCCAACAAATTGTAAATCCTTGAATTTTGGAATACTATTTTCAATACAGTCAAGGATTTAAATGAAACTTGAAAATTTATTATTTCAAGACTCATTCGCCCTTTTTTATACGTACGTAAAGAGGTATACAACAGGGAAAGGCAGTAGTTCAATTATGTACTGAGATTTTTCTAGGGTCTTTACCGTGCATTGACGAACGAATTGAAGGATACGAATGAAAGTACAGCAAATGGGTACAAATGTCTATTCGTTCCGAAAGAGTCCCTCGCGACTTCCGAACAGTCTCCATTTCTCCATTTGATTTCTCGATCCTGATTATACGGTGAAATTGAACTACTCAAATGTAATTAGAGTGAATCAAGGTTCAGCCGATTTCATCGGGAATCTTTTTACCGTACATCTCTTTTACCTCTTCTAATTTTTCATTCGATGCACCTTGTACATATACCCGATATGCCTCGTATTGTCGTGCTCTCCAATGGATCTAGAGATGATATAAAGGGGACATGAAAGAGATTAGTAACGAATAATCTGATAACCCATAGAGGCTAGACCCTAGAGAACTGGACCCAGGAAGTGATTCCCCGGCTTGTGCACGGAAGTAATAGCCAACCTCCACTCTTTTGTAGTACTTATACTAATACCTCTTTAGAAGAACGAAGCTAAGTACAGATCATATACCTGCTTTAACAGTAACCATGGAAACCATTATGATATCCAATAATTAATCCTCACAACGTTGGCAACTCGATTGCTCTTTCTTTCCTTCGCTTGATCTTGCTTCAATGTATTCCGATTTGATACTTCGGTACTGAGTATCTCCGAATTTTCCATTACGATAATTACGAATGTATTCGGTGAAAAAGAGAACAAGACACGAACCGATGGTTCAGTACGTAGTCTGACATGACGATAATTATACCGTGCCTAATGGTTCCCTGTCCAATAGCTTATTTTCGCGGAGGCCCTACGGCTGGTTTTCCGGTAAGAGTATTTCTCTTCGAAGATCTCGAAGTATGTGAATCGTGGGACCGGATATAACTGGCCTACCAACACAAGACCATTACTTTTTCTCGAAAGCATCGGAAATGATCATTTATCTCGTTCAAAAGTTTCTCTGCACAGACGTTTCGACGCGCCATATACCGTTGCAGTTTCTCCACGATAGATCGAAGCTCAGTTCTTGGTTGTTTTCAACTCACCCTGATGCCAAACTAGGCAGGTATCGTATAACTTCAGAACCAAGTCTCGCGCTTTTTCATCAACCAACACGATACTTGTCTCACTTTTATACCAGTATCTCTCTTACACTTTTGGCGAAGTGGAAGATTTTGAAAACGCTCATATTCGAACCAACTCGAAATAGTTTTTTTTTTTTTTTTTTCGGAAAGAAAGAAGTAAACAAATTTAAACTGATTGCGAGAGAGAATAAGACTCTTGAACAAGACGGGATAAGATACGAAAATGAAACCTTGTAGAATAAAAAAAAAAAATTAAAAAATAAAAAATGAAAGAATCGATGCAAAAGCAAGAAGGGCAAAAAAAAAAAGCAAGACGTATTATCCGCGATAAATCCAGTTATTACAGGGGAAAACTTTCCTCTTTCTCTAATATTTATCCGTCATTTTCTTTGGCTAAAGTTCTGGCACGATCTGTGATCGCCCTATTAGGATCATTCATTATTTTGTTTCACGGGGGGGAAAAAGTTGGATCATCGACTCTCGGGTTTTCCGTTGGATGCCGAGGGAGGATATCCGGACACGTCTCCCCTGACTCTCAGGGTACTACTACTACATCCACCTCTCTCGTCCTCGTCGTTGTTATTGATACTCCATAGCAAAAGTTTTCCATTCTCTCGCTGTAGGCGAGATCCGTTGTCAACCATACGGATAAAAACATATTTGCCCTTAGTCACCGAGTGCGCAAACATACGACTGATATACTCACACACACAGTCAAATGTCTACAAACTTATCGTACAGGCTCATTTCTCATTTACTTCTCGCCAACTGTTTTTCCCGGCCATATTCCGCCTCCCAAAACTTTACCACTGAAAGACATCGCTCGTCGCGACTCTCTCTCTCTCTCTCTCTCTCTCTTTTTCTCTTCTTCTCTTTCTCTCTCCCTCTCTCGAGTTTTTGAACCGAGAAAATTTCGGCCCACATACTGACTGTCCTCTTATTCTTTTGTTACTTTTCTCTATTCACAATTTGAAGAGCAAGAAGTAGAAATGAGAATTTCTCAACGAGGAGTTGCCTTTATTTCTATTTTCTCCCTGATGCGAGTTCTCTTTCAAAAATGATTTTTATTCCGCGATCGCTCGCACAGTCAACTTTTGTACCGAACTAACAATACAAAAAATCTCGTTATTTCACCGTCGCAGAAAAGAAGGTGACGTAAATAAAGTTCGTCAGAGCGAAAACCCGTACGTACAATGGAAAATCGGACGACCGCGCTCTGCTTTATCTGTAGTTTTATAATCT
This sequence comes from Neodiprion fabricii, assembly GCF_021155785.1. Classification (NCBI taxonomy): domain Eukaryota; kingdom Metazoa; phylum Arthropoda; class Insecta; order Hymenoptera; family Diprionidae; genus Neodiprion; species Neodiprion fabricii. Next base: position 23,987,873 of record NC_060243.1, read on the forward strand.
GTTTCCGATTGTGAATTTCTCTGCATTAGTTCCCTTCGAGCTACACTATACAATGCATTAATGGCCAAGCTATCGATTACTGTTGTCAATCCTCGAATGACTGAACGGAATTTTATCGTACTAATTCTTATTCGTTTTCCGCTTTCAGTTGGCAAGTGTCAACGAAATGGATACTTCAAGAAAGGAGACATCCAGGAAGACCGTTTGTCTGCTTTGGCTGGTCTTTCTTGTCGTCAGCGCATCGGCCGAAGGCACTTTGGAAAAGCTGCACGAAGGTGAGTCCTCATTTTTAAATATTGTATCACTGGAACGAGTTTATTTACAGAGTCGTAGAGGCGGTGTATTAATGATCTTAAATGATTTTTTATACTCGGAGCATTTATTAGTCACGTCATTCGGACAGTCAAGAATAACTACTCGTTAACCATCTTTTCACACACAAGTTTTATGTCACAGCATCAAGTCACAATCGAATTTCGTACAATTCGAGATTTCAAAACACTAATGCGAAGAAGATGAAAATATAGATTCAGAAATACAAAGCGTTGCGAAGTACCGAGTTGTAAAAGAGTCATTAGAGAAAAAGGAAGAAGCAATCTCGTTTCTTTGGAAACCGGTCCCGCTTCCCTGCAGCGCCAAAGTATAGTTATCGAAAAGTTCCGCATGTAGATGTAAGAAAGAATAAACCTCACATATATGTGCAGGTTGCATCAGATCGGCGTCTTTTAATGATAACCTGTCTCAGATTTCGGGCCTAATAAATGGCTGCAGAAAGGTGGTAATAGTTGAAACTCATGCTAATTAAAATTCCGTTGAATCCAGCAAAGATCGGTCCCAGAATCACGTTCTCGAAGCAATGGCTCTTATTTGTAGTCACTATTCTCTCAATTAACTTCTTCTTAATCGCTTCTAGGAATCCTGTTCTTCACTTCTGTACTTGGGAATGTATTCCTCCAGTCTCGAATATCACTCAATTTATATTTGATGAAGCGAACGGAATTCACGCGAGGTCTACACGCGTCACCACGTTAAACGAATCTAAGTCATACTCGGCATCGTCGTGCGTGAGTGACGGCTCGACATTTGTCAGTGTCAAATATATCAGGTGAATGTGTGTATACCTGATTATACATTACGCGATACTAAATATGGAAATTATATGGAAATAACTCCAATTAAGTTACCGAAAAACGAGACGGATCTACATCGCAACTATTACACGCATGTAACGCGTGTCGTCGAGTTCTTTTTTGTTTTTTTATTTGTTTTTTTTTTTTTTTTGTTTCACAGACCTCTCAGACCAATCTTGACTTTAATGATCAGTTACGTCAATTAATCTTGTCCATTTTTTTTTTTCTTTTCTCTTCCTAGAATCAGAATCATTTCAAGTGACGAGAAGGTGAAATCATTTTAATAATACCGCTGATAGTTTAATCCGCATTCATGCGATGACTGGAAAATCTTGTCAACTGCAAAACTTGTGCAGAAACATTGTAAACGATTCAATGACGTCGTGTTTCACTGATTCAAAGATTGCGTTTTAACGGAGATGGAGACAATTCAAGCACGTAACTGGTCCTACGAGTAATCAGCTTTCTTGATTGTTTCCAAACGTCGATCTTGATTGTACACGTGATAAAAGTTTACCTTGACAATCATCACCGAATGCACGAATAAGACAGATTGGAGGGACAAAAAATTGAATAATTTGAACGAATCACGCGATCGCGTAAAAGTGCGGCGATCGTCAGTCAGTCGGTGAGTCGATAGGCTGGAAGAGTAATTGCTTACGGTGGTAGGAGACTGCAGGTAATTCTTGGCGCTCGTGACACCGAGATAACCGAGGTATAACCCGACATCGGTGCTCGTTGCCGGAGGCAAGGCATAAATTTTAAGGCGTCCGTCATACCCACTTAAAGTTGACTTATAATATAACGCTGCGCCTGGTCCCATTATACTAATTCAAGATCGCCTCGAGCCAAACACGAAATCCAGTCTGCAGCTTCGCGCTTCTCTCGCTTATAAGGACCACCGCCAGACGGATGGACCCGTTCGCAGTCTCGCTTGGTATCCAACGCCTTATGATCCGGCGATAAATTACATCAGCATAATAGAACAGCCCATGAATAAAGTTATTCAGAATTTTCGAATATATTCGGGCGAGGGCGACTTAGAATGGAGCTCGGTGAGTCTGATCCGACAATTTTCCAAATCTCGTCTCTGTTCGCAGAAATTGTTTCTGGTAAAACGGGGTCAAAACGCGGATTCGATTGTAAAACGACATCGCCTTTCAAAGATGATTCTTACACAATTAGTGACAAGATATAACGTCTGCATTCCAGGCACTCTGACAGTCGTATCAACTACGGTTGGTTATTTAGAACGAATGAATAAATTACTCACGCGTAAACGCTAAGTCATGTTTGAACTGGGACACTGGCCGGAAATGGAAGAAATTATTTGACGAAGATATGCGGAGAGACTTGTCGACTAGCCGTTGAAGCAACGATTCACTTTTGTCTATTATTGTGCCAGGATATCGTAGATTAACTAATTCGTTGAAAAAAAAATAAATACCATGTCACTCACGTATGTGATAATAGTTGGGATTTTTCACTGTAGATCATGTATGAACTAGTAGTTGTTTGTCGTTTTGTCTCGATCGAAACGTCAGCCGTTCAAATAAATAATGCTGAAGGTCTACACCCATGAAAACTTTAATTCTCATCTAAATTTGTGGTCTAAAAATATTACATATTTATTTACTGAAAAAGGGAAGATTTTCTTCTGCTAAGGAATTGAGTCGTAAAAAATTTAAACGTAAGACTTCGACTGTCGCGTTTCTTTCAATTCCGTTACGGAATTTCGTTACCGTTAAAAAAAATAAGTCTAGAAAATTGAAAATGGCAAAACTACGTACTGGCCAAAAACAAATTGTCAGGTTATATCAGACGCTTTGAATCTCTACTGCAGGGGTACCAACTCAATTCTTAACCCATTGAGTCACACATTATTGTGCCGAGTCAACTTTTACAATAAAATACTATTTGATAGCTTTTGAGATCACTAATTACGAATCCGAAGACAGATTTAAAAAATTCAAGACGGCGGATCCAATGCGGTGGACAAAAGTTCAAATTTAATCAAATCCGGTCATAAAAACTGTGTACAGTGGTTTTCGGGGTCGCTGATTACGTATTTGAAAATTCAAGATCGTGGATCCAGCATGGTGGACTTGAAATTGGAAATTTGTTCGAATAGTGTACCAGTACGCAGGTAATTATCAGTCACGAAATTCATCTCGCTTCGAATTCGGTGAGATTTTCTCACGCGGAAGCTGACCGCCTCTAATGCGGAAATAAATATGTTTCAGCATCCGACTTCCTCGCGGCACCGCATTATCTAACACTGCCATACGAGCGTAGATAGCGCGGTTATCTACACCGGCTTTCCGCCCGATAATTGGCGATAACTCCTCGTCTGCTTCAATGCAATCCGCCTTCTGCCAGCTGCAACGTCGACCGAGTCTTGTTCCTACTTTAGAGTTTGAATCGGAAACCGCGACTTGTTTCCGGCCTTGTGTGGACATTATCGAATTTCAGGTGAATTCGGGTTGGTTGACTCTGGTTTTTTTTTTTTTTTTTTCCTTTTTTCTTGGAAATTGGAAAATTAACCTCGCGATTGCAACAATCTTATTCTCATTCGCACCCTTCAATGTCAAATATTCACGACAAAGTATTATCAAAAAAACACGATGTCCGGTAAAAAAGGAATCGAAAAAGGGAATGAAAAAATCACCGTTTGAGAAGTGAAACTGACGTGAAACGAATTTTGTTCAATGATTTTTTTCTCCTGATATGGGTAAAAGGAGAAAATCGATCACCCAAATGTAGGAGGCACTTCAGTTGCGACTGATTTCAAAAGAATCATGATACAATTTTGTTTATTTTAGATACCAAAATCGTAGCGTTTAGCCAATTACCCTGATCAGTAAATCAGGGCACATATTTATTGTAAATGCAGTTTCTTCAAATTGCCTAGAAAGAATTAACAGCCTTATTAACGACCAGAGTTTTTGGTTGAAATTAGTTGAACATCTTCTAAACCTATCTTCATACTTGACTTCAATCAAAGTTTCTGAATCACAGAGTATCACACATTTTTTTTTCTTTAAATCCGGCCCAATAGTCATAAAAATAGTCGCTCTTATCCGTTTCATAATAGTTTCAATGGCCTAAAAGATGCGTGTGAAACTTGTGTTTTGACATCTGGTTGTATAAAACATCGAATCGAGTAACTCACACCTCAATTTGCATCATGAAATTCGTTCGAAAGTCAATGAATTACATATTTGATGTGCAGAAATGTTTCATACCTCTTTTTGTCCCACACCGGGTTCGAGAGACTTCTACATATAATTTTTAAGTAGATAACATTAAAAAAAAAAAAAAAAAAAAAAATCGCATACAGGTCGATTCGCACCATGTTCCAAAACCAACAAAATCATCGCATGAGTGAAAATTCCATCCTCAGCTGATATTCGATGTGGACGAATATCGCGATATGACAAAGCATAACTTTTGCCCGTTACGAGTGTAGGTACGGAAATGCGACCCGGCGGGGTAACTGCACCGGATTCACCCGATATTTTCACCGATTTTCAATGAGCCTAGCTGTCTCTCGTCGAGGGTGGAGGGGTGCAGGTTCGACCCTGCATCCCTCCGGAGTTTTTCCACCCTTCGAAATCCCGACCCGGCATCCATCATCCGAGAGAGGAGGAAATCTCGGTATTTGTTGGGATCTTGATCCTCTCGTCGCAGGCGAGATCTTCTTTTTATCCATCTTCCTTGGTTTCGGTACCTCCTCGGCTCTCTGTCTTCCTCATAATTTTTCCCTCCATCTTCCCTCTCTTTTTCGTTGGGCGCCAGAGGCGAGCGAGCAAGGTTCTCCCGAAGAACTCACATTCTCACGCGTCGACACTCAATTTTGTTTGATTTGTGATCCTACCAGCGCCGTTCAAGTTTAGCCCGTGAACCAGACGCGTGGGCGGCTGCAGGAAGACTTCGAGCTCACCTGAGACCTCGGTCTGCATTTTCTTCGCTCGTATACCTTCCACCTTCGTCCCACAAAACGGCGACTCGGTATTACCTTGTGACTTACGTACGTACCTCGATGTTATAAATTGAAGAAGAGAATATTTCGATACGTGGATATAAGGTGTGTACCACCTCTTTACCTTCCAGAGTTAGTTCAACCATGAGAACGTCGCTGGCAGTACTCTCATCATCATTCCTTCCCGTCTTCGTAACTGCCTATTTCAAAATTATAGTGTAAACTCAAGCACGTAATATAACGTCTGCTGGAAAACGTTGCTCCGAGCTCGGTGCATGTATATGAATACTGGAGTTGCCACACGATTGCCGTGAACTCAACTCCCACGCATCGTATTCAGAATCGTTTCTGTGCGATCAAACCCTCACTTTTAGTGGACACTAGACTCCACTGACCATCAAAATGCTACTTTAGGTTCGAATAATTTATCCATTCGGTGAACGTCACTGGAGAGCAAATAATTTTTCTTCACCGACGTGGTATTTTTTTTTTTTTTTTTTTAGTTGTACTCTTTTCTTCGTCATGACTGATTTTTAAACGAGTGCTCGTCACTGAAGAATCAACGTTACTTGTGATATTCGCATTTGGGATTTCTTACAGATTGAGAGGTATTCGATAGAACGAATATTCCTGAAGAATGAGAAGGATTGGATAGAGTTCGGATGCTTTTTTGACAATCTATGCTTTGTGAGTTTAAATTGAAACGCATTCACCGATTCCTCGAGTGTAGTATAGCTCAAATGATACGCACAAATACTCTGGCTCGTCTCACCGATAATATACAATTTATTGTTTCCTAGCAACGTCCGCCGATGAAAGTTTCCAACTTTTTATCCAGCAACTTAAAAGAGGGAGTACCTTGCTCCCAGTGCATATGTACGCAAATAAGTAAACGGATATGAATAAACGACTAAGAGGCTAAAGCGACGGTTGATCAATATGGCAAGTCGTCTTTATGAGATATGAATTCAATTGAGAGTTATTCCTCACGATAGTTGAGACAAGTTATTCTTAATAATGGTATAATTATTGTGTTGCGCTGTATAATGTAGATGATTTTTCTTTATTTATTAGAAAGTGGTGGAATTTAGGGCGAAGGATATTATTTCGAAGAGTTCGAATTGAAACGTTGAAATCCGATTAAATTGTTCTTCTTGTTCCTGATTCTCCGCCTTGGAACTCGACTTTGGAGTTTTTGCCTAGTGTCAGGTACGAGAAGCGAAAAATTTTTCGGATACTCTGATTTTTCAGAAAATCAATTCCTCGATATTTTCACACCCGAAAAACGATCGTGTAAAAACGAAATCAAAAGATTCTGGGGTGGTTCACAGACACTGATCGAATCTATTAAACCCACGTGATGCCCTGATGGAAAAGCTGTAATTGCAGTACCGGAAGTTAAATTGATCTGAAATCTCGCTGCGGATGACTGGTGCATAATTGGCTGCGTCCGGAAATCAGTCTTGGATCAGTTCGTTGTGCCTAAATTTTTTTTCTCACATTTTACTTTGCCAACCGCAGCCTCCGTCTTCCACGAGGTAAGAAGACTTTGCTCGGTTAAATCGGCTGGCAATTTATCAAAAATCAGGTTAGGTCACCGGAGCAAAGGTGAGGACGGCGGGGGATTCAGAGCGATTCCAGCGCCGCGACGCCCGGCCATATTGACATAATGAAGAAACTTGGTCGTAAAGAAACGCGAGTAAAAAATTTCCACCAAACTTTCCCAGCGAGCGGCGAAAGAGAAAGAGACTAAGAAAAAGTGATGGGAGTTTTAGAAAGAGAGATACGGAGAAGCAAGGGCGGGAAAAGGAGAAGGAAAATTGCCGGCCAGCTCCGGGGTAAAGTTTGAAAATTCGTTGAGGCGACGCCAAGACGGCTCGCGTCACTCTCCCCGATTCTGTCTGTACCGAGAGGGGGCACAAAATGGCAGCTCAAGTCACGTTTGTCTTGCGTTGGTCCGCGGGGTGGTTTCCAGGGGTGGTTCCTCAGGTTCCTCTTAGTTTCTGTTTGTTCTTTTGATTCTTTCCAGTCACCTCACTGCCGCCTACTTCTCCGGTTCCCTCACCTTTTACTCCCTTTTCTTCCATTTTCTTACCGCACCGCCACACTTCTTCCATAACCTTTCTCCCTCCTTTTCGCCAACGTCGCCACCCCGCTTCTCCTCTCCCTTCCTCCCTCCTTTCCTTCTCAGATTCTTTCGAAAACTTAACTTATTTAATTTCCGCCTTCGGCCGCCGCCGTGTCACTCCCTATTTTCACTTATTCAGCATCTGGTATGGGTCCGCGTCGTCTTTTCTTTTTGCCGCACGTACAGCGATCGACGAAACATTCTGCCGTCACGTTGAGAAAGAAACTGAATTATCAGCATTTAATGTTGACGTGTACGAATGTTGTTGACTTCATGTTTCCAAAAATACTTCATTAATTTCGCACTCTTGGTGACTTTCGATAAATTTCACCGCACCGTAAAATCTGATAACTATTGAGAGGCGAATTTCGAAGGATCGTGAAAATATCGGGTTCACAGATTGATAAAAATTGCTGTCAAAAAAATGAGAAAACAAATAATCGTTCAATGAAGCAGTTTTAAAAGCTATGAATAAAATTAACCAAATTCAATTTGACTGAAACAGTTTTCTTCTTTTTCAATTTTTTACACGAATGAAATTTTGAAAATGAGGCATCAATATTTCATAATAAAGTTTGGATTGAAATTTTTTTTTTTTTCTTTCGAACTACATCTTTATTCACACTCTGTCTAGGCAGACAATAAGTTGAATATTTTTTACATACCTTAGAGTAACGTGTAGGTAAATCTCCAGTGATCAGTACCAATAAACTCTATTCACAAATTTATACATCAATTACGTATTTTCTGATCCACTCAATTTTTATTCACACTAAGTGTTTGGATGAGTAGTTTTGCGGTTAAACAAGTTTAGTGTTTGTATAATCGATCCTCTTATCTTTGGGAAAAAAATTTCCACTTCTTGTTTGACCGATGGTATATTTGCGTCTTTCTTTATTATCTCGTTTGGTACACACCACAATACGGTCAATATGTATCTCAGAGTTTTGTTCTGGAATCGTTCAATTATTTCTATGTTTGACTTTTGCGGTAGTTCCTCTCAGTTGGAAGCCCGAAGATCGGATAGAGGTAAAATGAATATAGAAACGTTGACGTTGTAATCCGTAAAAGAAAAAAAAGAAAAAAAAAAAAAAACACCCTTACTTTTGAATCACGGTATTGAACACACACAGAAATTATAGCAGCTATTCCTTGAGTGATTTAGGTTCCCTGTTTTTCAGCGTCACAGAGCTCTTCCGAGCTTTTTGCAACACGTTGAGCCGCAGTTGAAAACTTAATACCGCGTCTGCAGTTTATTACTACGAAACTCCAGGTGGGTAATTGTGATTTTTTTGCAACCCTATACAGAACGAGGAAGAAAATACGGGGATGGATATAGAATTGCAAGTTTTAACAGCGAGTTGCATATAACAACGAATATATGGCGTGTTCTTGCTCTTGTCGTCGACTGCATACTTGAGTTGCAAAGTGAAATATCATGCGACACAATCCTCTCAGACCTTCGAAAAGTTATTCTTAGACACTGGTTGTGGCGAGTAATAGGCGTAATCAGATCCGTTATAATATTATACTCAATCCAACACGAAAGGTAACATCAGAATCTCGTTTTAACAATACACGCAAGGCATTGTGTTTTGTCAGTTAGAATTTACGATTTTATCAATGCTTGCCGAGTTACCAGCAATAAAGGAAAACAATTTCAAAGTTCGAAGGGAATGGTGTAGAGATGAACGAGATATTGACTGTACTTAAATGTACTTGGCAAGTTTTTGAAATTGTCTATTCTAATTTTGACAAAGGTTGAAAATTTTAATGAAATTTATTCTTATTGAATGAAGATCGTTCGACTTATCTTAGAAATCTTATCTAAAATCTTAGAAAACTTCTTCGAAAAAATCTAAAGTAGAAATTTCGCAAAAAACTTTCTTTCCATTTCCAAACACGAATACAAAATCGTCGCAGGTACTTATTTATTTGTAATAAATCCATTAAAAAATTACAATACTCAATTGTTCCAAGTGTTCTAAATTATTTCGGTTACTGGTTAAACCTGAATTTCTGACAGCTCAGGATTCATCGTAAGAATTCCAGTAATAGTTGAACTTGTAGCATTTATAAATTAATAACATCATTATTTCAAACGGTTCGATGTTTGAGGCCTGATAACTCCGAAACGACTTACCTTACGCAAATCTTTATTCCGATCTTTTATATCTTCACACTGATTCGTTTTCGAGCAATAAAATTCTAAATTTAAAAGAAAATTTTTACCTGTGTTATTTAAATGGGAAATAGAAACTTGAGAATCGCCAACTCTAAATATCAATATTAAGAGCTCGTATTTTGCCGCGGTCATTTTTGAGGGACACTCGGAAGATTTTTCAATGTTCTTCAAAAAAAAAAAGAAAAGATCGGTTTTTTTGAAACATTCTAATATATAATCCATTCCTACGCACTCTCTGGGCGCGCAAGTTCTGAGATGAGAAAGAAGATTTTCGTCGACCAAACACTTTCGCAATAACAACCCCTAAAAGGCACTCGAGCAAAATATCGTGCCCAATCTTCGGCCCCTAACCCTAACGTACACATTTCGTACGAACAGAGCGTCCTGACACGTGTGTAATCCGTTTTCCCTCGAAAACGACTCATTGATATGCGTTCGTTTGATTGGATCGGCGAGTCCGTTCCGCTCTGTCGTCGCGCAGCATTCGTCCAGTCGGACACCCTCGTCAGCCCCAACCTGGTTAGCTGTTTCAATTTCCCCTTGGCGTGGAGAAGAGAAAGGCGACCAAAATCCGTCTCTCTGCCGGCCGATAACACTCGCGTCCAATGCGCGTCCTACCGTGTCACAGATATCATTATTGCCACGCTGACGCCCGTTTTACAAACCGTTATCCATATTCACCTGCAACTAACTGCCGCGATCGATTTTCCTTGCATCACCTGTCCGACCGTGCAGATTTTCCGTGAACGGCTTCCAGGATCTGGGGCGTGGTGAAAATTCCGAAGGGGCATATCTCAGAAATTTTCTGTAAGAATAACCATGTTCAAAATCGATTCTAAAAAAAACAATTCGCGTTAGCTAAATCGATGAATCATTTTTCCTTCGGTCAATTGGTGAATAATTCTCAGCAACCAAGTACAGGAAAGTTCCGTGGAAGCGTGTTTGTTACCTAAAATTTGTTTCTTAAACGATGATAAATATCCAGAAAAAATATCAACTACATGGTCGACTTGATCAGATGAATCCAATTTCATTAATTTTCGAATTTCAGCCAACTCACAAGTACCAACCGATCGAGTAGCGAATGAAATTTCTCACAGCTAAGAGCTGCTGATGAATTTAAATCCAGAACTAGATCGCGTAAGTCGTTGGATATAAAGTGGTTTGTAAACACGGGTATGAAATGAGATACAATTAGGCCCGACGATCATTATTACGCTCCTGAACCGGTTATCCTGCAGTCTAATTTGACGGGAAATTTTCTCATTCTCCCGTCCTCATTTTAAGTTTCTCTATTTTCCCTCGCCTCTCTCCATATATGAGGGGTTCGACTACTTCCGGTCTGATGATTGGGCGCAAATGCATGCACGAGGACTTTGCATCCCGGGATCCAATTAGTCTTAATTAATGGGCAACGCTGCGGTGGCTGCAGGTACGATGTCTTACCTAATTGTACCAGCGGCGTAATTCACACTCGTCGTACGAGGGATAATATCAACCCTTACAGACACGCGATACGAATCCTTCCGCATTAGCTGTCTCGATTTCTTGTCTCTTGGACCATCGTATTCGATGAAACTTCCCAGTTATGATGTAGAACTTTACGCGGTATGCCGCTTAATACCACAACACTCTGCGCTATCGCAGACATCGATGGGAAGAGAGGGATGAATTCAAAGAAGTTTCAAAGTTCCAGATAAGTGGGGAAAAACTTGACGGAGTGCTTTGGAGAATTTTTAAATCAATATTATATTACAGGATACTTGTCACAGGATACCGAATGTTCAAGAGAATTATGAATGTATCAATTGTTTGATAACTATATCTGTAAAAAAAAAAAAGATTAAAAATGTGATAATGAAGATCTTTCTGATTCAACCTAATGTAAAATATCGAGATTCGCGTACTCGATAGATTGCTCTTTATTTTAACCTGCAAATTCTTCAGACAATCCTCGTAAGAAGGGTGAAAGCCGATTCAGTCTTATTTGAATGTTTCAAATCCCTCGACTATACGTAACTACTTGAGACAAAATTTTAATCCTCCTTCGAACAGTTTCAAAACCGACACTCCCTGGGAGGGAGAAATTTTAAGAATTATAACTCTATAAGTATGACGTAAATATTGTCTCTTTTGACGGAATACATGAATTTTTTATTATAATGTAGAAATACTGAAAAATCAATTCTTTTTTTATCACAATTCAAAAGTAGAACGTCGAAGAAAGTTTAATGACGTGCAACTCGTAAAATGAATCGACTTAGAGCAATTTGAGTTTCAGCTCTTGGCTTTATTATTTATAGCTTCAAGAAGATTTTAGAATTTTTTCATTGAAAGTAATAACAAAATGGGTGGAATGGCTTATATAAGCAGCGAACGACTCCGAACTCGAAGGCTTCTCCGGTGGTGCATCTCCTAACATTACTGGCCAGTTTCTAACAGAGAGAAAAAAAATTTCAAAACTGAAAACGTCTTTTCGGGCTCGAGCTCGTAGTCCAAATGTTACAAAAAATATTTTCTCAAACATATTCAATTATGAACAAAAAATTTCATTCTTCGGCCAAAAAATCGTTTGACAATTTTTTATAAAACTATTTTGGGACCAATATTCAAAAATCTAGCCATGAGCTCAAACCGATGAACACAATCTTTAAAGATCGTATCAAAATTCTAAGTCGAACGGATATAAAATACACGCTAAACGAAAATGGTCTTGGATTGTGTGAATATTGAGTAAATATTTCTAAATAATTTACTTCATATTCTACATGCCTGGGTATTCGGGTATCACTCGAAGGGTGAAAAAGTAAATTTGAGAGAAAAAAAAAGGACGAGTCGGTTGCCAATTGCACAATATGAAATCAATGTACGTCAAGTAAATTTAACATTCATAATTGTGTTCAATGAATTCATCAGGCTTATCTCTGTTGCGGAAGTTGGAAAAATTGGACACCGGTTGAATATGAAAATGACGACGAAGAAAGTGGAAAATCGGACAAAAAGTATTCACACCGCGAGATAAAAGACGCGAATACTGTAAATAGGAATAAAGGTATCTAGGTACACCTACACACACGCGCACGTGCATATATACAATATATATGTCATGCGGTGAAGAAGAATTATTATTTATTCCGAAGCTTTTGCGTAGACGAAGACGCAGATACGGTTTGCGAGGCGTTTTCCATCTACCTTTATCGGAAAACGTTAGGAAGAAGGACGTTACCGCTATCTTGACGGGGTGCCGGTGCTTAAGCGTTCGCTGAAGGACGAGGAGCAGAAAGGCGGCTAGAACCAGAGGAGTGGTAAAAGGTTAAAAAATGTCGAACCGGGGGAAAATAAAAAACCGCCCCGTGCACCACCGCCCGACTTTATCTCCGTTCGAACTAGATGCGAGCACGAGAGTATCACTTTTTGTTAACGGGACGCGGAAGAGCCGCAGCTGACACCATTATGCCTCGATATTACACGCACGATGTACCATCTGAATACAAACCTGATCCGATATGCTCGATATCGTGGTCAGTGATTTCAGTATGTGAGGAATTTTTTATTTTGATTTTTTTTTTCTCCTCACTCTCTCTCTCTGTTTCAAGCGTTTTTACTCCGTTTTGAGAATTGAGAAACATTTTTCAACATGGGCTCGTGAATGGAAGATAATCGACATAAAAAAACGTCGGATTCAGGCCTCTTGAGACTCCTGTCAAATTAACCGGCTCACTTCAATTAATGATTCGGTATTTCCTGAAAGAGTTTTTTATCGAGACTAGAATGAACATAATATCCACAATTGTTTAGCAAATGTCTCAGATTTGAAAATGGTTCAGGTATAAAAAAATTTCATATACCAATTGGAGATCTTCTTGTGGTGAATAATTACTCGAATTGACTATTTCTGAAATATTAATAACAGATTTTAATGATTCGTTTGAAACCGAGGCCGTGATTAGTGATGCACACGGCTAGCCAAGATAGCGGGTGACTGGATTTAAACGTCTATTCAAAGAACGGAAACTCGATAAAATTTCGTCCTCCGTAACAAAGAGAATCCAGCATACCTCGCGCGAGGGGTGATGAATTATTAACGTAAGTTACAAGTTTGCTGGGAATATAATTTAAAAAATCTCGAAACATTTGCCGCCCAAACTTGGATACGATATTCAAAAATGTTCACAAAAGGAGAACGAAAACCGAGCCGATTACGTAACGCACAAAGACACCGCGACAACCCTTTGCGAATGCTTTTGGAACGCGTTGGCCTGTGATCCTGTGGAAGTACGAAGATGACGGGGTCCCCGAAATAGACAGGAATTAGCGACGCCGAGGTGCCAAGGTAGGAGTAAAAGGTACTAAGCGTTTGATATTCCGGGGCTGGTGGTGTCTCTGTGTGAGGACGCGAGGCGAGGGCCGCCCTTGTTAGGCAAAAACGCGGTGGATGATGGATGGACGCTAAATTGCATTAATTAAATTCACCGTGACGCCCTTCGCCGGTAGCCTATAACGTATAAGATTGGCATTATATAAATTGCGGATGGCTGCTGTTCGTCGATCGCACTATGTCGGTCACTTTGATGAGGGCCCCTGCCCTCCACCCGCCCTTAACGCGCTCGGTCGCCCAGCCATCCCCCTTCCTTTGACACTGTTTTATAACAGCTTCCAAAGATGCGTTTATAATTCGCCTGCCTCCGCGTTGATTAATCTCGAATTACTCGGGGTGACTCGAAAACGAAAAGTCTTTGAGGCCGTTCGCTCAAGGGTGTTGAGGATTAAAAATAGGTGGATCGTTATTTTTTGACTGTACTGACAGTTTTTCGATCAGCTAGAAACAGGGAACGTTCATTTTTATCGACGGCCTTGTCGCTCTACACTTTTTTATTTTCGACATCGAGATGACAATTTGAGGTTCACTGTCTAATACTTGTTCTTTCAAATTATACGAAAACGCGGTACAGATGCTTAAACAATTTTATACAAGTATGCCAAACTCTGGCTGCTAACTATCCGAATAGTGAGGCATATTAAACAGGCTTACAGAATTGTGAGTAAGGAATCTTCCATGTTCTCATTATCTTATCTTAACGGATGTTAGAAATAAGTTTAAACAGGTCAGCCTGGAAACGGCGATGACGATTCCAAGTTACAACATCGTTATTTCCTACCAATCAAAACACCAAGTTTCCTGACTTTTATACAAATAATTTCCTCCTCCGGGAAAGTAATGTCCTTCATTTTGGTGCAACGCTGTTACAACGTCAGTCTTTGAGCTGCGGTATGTGTCACAGACTTACGATCATTTCACTTTTCTGCAAGGATATAGGAAAGAATAAGTCGCGATCTTATAAAGATTCTCGGGAAGATTTTTTTAACAGCGTTCTCAAATCAGCTACGGAAGGATTTTCAACTAGGTAACGTGATATCAACCCGGATTTTATTAACGAGACGTATGCGCGACCAGTTTACTTTTGGCAATGCGGTTTTAAACATGAGTAATTCTTTGACGCCATATTTGTTTTAGTACCGTCAAAACACTGCGTGAAATTATAAATAAAATAATTGTAATCTGTATCAACTTCCTGTCGATTTTCACCAGTCTTATACCCGTGCGGAAGATAAAAAGTAATTTTCAGTCATGCGGTAGGAAGCAAAGTGAGAGAAAAGGCTCGAAATAAAAAGCCCGAGACGAAAAGAGAGAGAGAGAGAGAGAGAGAGTTCAAAATAAACAGGAAACAGGGTAGAAACTGAGTATATCCTCGAGGGAGGTTGAATTTAGGGAAAAACTTTGCCTTGTCCTCTTCTGCAGTATTCAAGATTTCTTTGACGTCTTAACGTGCGACGTCGAGGAGGATACCAAGAATCGGCGGGGTATAAGCGGATTTTGTGGAACAGAAGAGCGTCGCTCTAGGAGAGCTTCTTGCTCCTTTTCCTCTCTCTCTCTCTCTCTCTCTCTCTCTCTCCCTTTTTTGCTCCTTCTTCTCTCGCCGCGATCTCCCAACGGGTTCCCTTTCGGCCCCGGCTACTTTTCGTGACGTGTAGAAGCCCGCACACAGAGGCACGCACCTTATATAATCCACAAGCAAAGTAAGACATTAAAAGGTTGAGGTGAGGGCCTCACTTTTGTGGGAGGTGACGGCGGAAGAGGATGAGGTGGGAGTGAAATAATAGCGGCCATACCGTTGTCTAACATGTGTTGCCGGTTGAGAAGAATAACCTAAGTAAGGGTTACCTCTGCGTGCAGGATAGATATTAAGTATAATTTACTGGACCCGAAAAGGGGTTGAGAGTCTGCCGAGACCCGAGTTCTCTGCTCTCTCCTCTTTCCTATCCCATGTTTTTCTCCCTTTATCTAACCGACCGATCCATTCGTCCGCGTGTCTTTCTCCGTCTATACAGTCCTTTCTTCTTTACCATAATTACTGATCAGAGAAACCACAGACGAATCACAGCTGTGAATTCAGCTGGTCGAATATTGGTTTCTAAAGACATTGGAAGCATTTTTGTTCCACGTTGTATCGAGTTGGTTCACTTTTGTGAGGCCTTTTTTTAAAATAATTTCGAGACAACGCACAGCAGTGATATATTGTTGACTTGAATCTTTTCGGTAGGTAATTCCGTGAATCAGTCTCCTTCTTCTTCTGATTTCAAATGACTATTTCCGTACTGGAAGTCTACCGAAATGTTTGTATCTCGATAATCCAACATTGTTTTTTCTGTCATTTAATACATTGTTACATTGCACAGAACAAAATCAACCAACGGTTGTTCTTTCAAAGTGACCACTAGTAAAGCTTCGCAAGTCGAAATTATTAATACCTGTGCAGTATTCAAATTGAATTTCACATAAGTACGTCTGAAGTGAACATGACATTAACGAAGGGGTCGACTCTTACCTTGAACGTTCTTGTGTTGAACATAAAATGTTGACAAAATATAATGATACAGTCGATCCGAGTTATCTAAAAATTCAAAGGGCATCACAAAATATCGATTTCGGTCGTCCGGGTCTTAATGGACAAGAAATTTGGCAGGAAAAATCCTCAGTACCATAAACATGAAATTGAACCCCAATGCGGAGACCTTTAAGCCAGAATTTTCCCAAACTCAATCAAGCGATTGAATTAAGTGTTCATTGAAATGACATCAATGTATCCAGTCAGAGTTAAAAATTAAAATCATTCTAAAAGTCTTCTAGTCTATTTTACAGGAGTAACTACTGTACTATATCAGAATTCGAATTCTCAGGAGTTGAATAAACTGTACAGTTTTCTATTTCTATCAATGATATAGTTAGAACCACAATATATTTTTTAATAAAATATTTCACGAAGCTTCAAATTTGTAGAGATATTGGAAAAATAATCTTTCGAACTCAACGATGAGTTTTATTTAGCCAGCCTTACGGCTAAACAAGCTAGAATTGCATATGAATTTTCACGGGAAGAATGATTTTGGCGTCGAGATGAGTTTCGAAGAGTGTAATTTGACGTCCGCGAGGCTCGGACCGCTGCTCGCAAAGAGATCGCCCCGTGTTTGTTAATTAACTGTATATGCTTCTTCCGTATTATTTGTCGAGCTATGTACGCGGATAGGATGTACTTGGGTGTATGTTTTGAGCTGTTTTATGTTTGCCAATAAAATGGCGCACGGTGTACAGAGCCGGACAAGATCAAACGCATCGAGAGGAGCAGGGATACGTGCAGGACAGTAGGTGCCTCGCTCCAAGCTGCTCTCAACATTTTTCCCTCAGAAATAAATGAGCACAACGCACAAACAAGCAAACAAACTGGTCATCAAGAACCGTTACTATTCTACCCTCGGACGATCAAACCAACGAGGGAGAGACTGAAATCATTCCGAATCGCGGTCTCTTTTGGCCTCAAACTATTCTCATTACTTTATTTCTTCCTTGCGTTATTGCGGACGTAGCTCACATACGTTTTAACCACTATCTGATATTGGTACAGTAAAACCTGAAATATTTTTCACGTCAGGAATTTTGCTTTTCGGTGATAACATTTTCATGATAAAAATTGGCGCTTGATTAACCCGAGAAAAATATGTAAATACTAAACATTTAGCATATAGGTATGTTATCGTAAGCATTGGGAACGGAAATGTGTTGCTGTGACATCTGGTGGTAAAATAACGCGTTACTCCGAGTCGACCATATTTAGTTTCAAAAACTTCTCTCGTCGTATTTTTTTGCGGTATATCGATTCCTCGCGATATAACTAAAGCTTCACAGCTTGCACTGAGTTTTCTGCTCTTTCATATTTACGTAATTGACCAAATACGATTTGCTGATAGCCAGTTCTCACCGCCATATTGCTTAGTCCTCATTTTTGTTACTTAACCTCAAGCCGAAGAATTAACGGCATTGGTAGAGTCCGTAGAGTCAACCTGACATGGCGGGCGATTCTGCAAGCACAACTACAAGTATTGTCCTTTTCCAGACAGTTTTCGAAATTCGTTACACGCTGACGTTGGCACGGTCCGTTCCTTTGTTCAGTTTCCGGTAGGCAGCGGAAAGTTGCGTGGTATCACGGCCCGTTATACTAAGAATCTTACAATTATTTAGAACAAAGCCATTTCTGTTGTATAGTCGGCGAAGAACCCGCACAAAAGTGGTGCCTCTCAATTTCCTCGTAGAACGTCGCTTGAGTCGCCTTACACCACGCCATCTTCTCGTTCTCATTGCGTTGAATGGTTTTTGAATTTTACGATCTCACTGGTTGATGGGACACGTCACTGGAGCTGAGAGAAAATGTCTAAGCATCTGAAGCTACAACCGTTAGTATAAATAACGTTTGTGAAAACAAGCGATTCAGTCCTGTTTGAATTTATCGTAGGTATTCCATATATTCTTAGATCGTACTATTTTTAACGATGTTAAAAGAGAGTTTTTCAGTAGGCTTAACTTGTGTCGCGATGCACAGGTAAACCTTCATAAAATTCACAGTCATGGTTGTTGTATAAAAACAAAACATGCTGCACAAAATATTCCATCTCATAAGTTTCAATTCCGTTGTTAATAGTATATACTTTTGTCAAATTATTTCACTTTTTCAACATCAAGTTGCCTGCAAATGATGCTTACAATTGGTAACGGAGTTACTAATCATATTACACTTTTACAGCAACTGTGGCTTTGTACAGGAAATAAAAAATGAATCAAAACAAATTCACCTAAAAAAAATGTCACACACAAAATTATCAGCATATCATACGATAAATACACATTTCCAATTAAAAATTCCGCTTCCAATCGAAATCCTGAATCACCATTGTACAGAATCTAGTAGCGTAAAACTGAAGAAATCGTACTCATCAAGTGGAGCCAGTAAAAAATGCTACAATTAATTCAGCTCGCAAACAATTCAAAATGTAGAAGTCAAACATGTATCAATTAAATTCAGATGGTTAAAATCGTCGAAAGTATCCAGCATCAAGGTGAGTCGTTTTCGACCTTCGTTAGTAATTATGACCATTCGGAATTCATTCTGAAAATGAGCTTCGGCACCGCTAGTGTAAGATCATACATCTGACAATCAGCTATCCAGGATTGATCCACCTTCGATGAAAACAGCGCGCCGAACTTGTCGAGTCGCGACGCGCGACTGACTCACAGTTGACGTTCAGCCGCGCTGGCATCAAAACCAGCACCACCAGCTGCACCGTTCGGCGCAACCGGCGTCCCGAACTGTCCCGAACCGTCCCGAACATGGCCGAGCATCGGAACACCGGTCTTGGCGCCGTGGCTCGCTCTGAAACTCCAAACGAGCCGGCTAGTCGTGCCGCGGCCGTTCAAAGGGCAGGTTAACGTTACTCGGCACCAAGTCGCTCCGTCTTGTCCGTTCGACCGAAAAGCACGCGTGTTCGGAAGCTGAGTCGAGAGATCATTGGCTGAGATAAGTCCGGTCCAGATACCGATTACGAGTATTTCGAATTTGTCAAAACACACACACACACGCGCGCGCAACGGTGAAAAGCGAACGGAAATATAGAAATAATTCAGTGTTATGATAGTAATTGGTGATCGCGAGTCGGCCCGTCGCGTTCGGAGTAAGAAGATCATCCTGACGCCGGATGCGAACAGGATTGAGGAAAGGTAGTGAGTAGCGCGTCCCGCGGAAGTGATGAAACGTGTCGATTTTGTGTTCTTCTTGTTATGGTTTCACCTCTAGCGGGACTCTGCAGTTGTTATTCTCCCAAGCGACGATTTTTCTGTTCCAAGCATCCTTGCGCCGAGACCTGATCTCTCGAATTAATTCCGCCCGCTGTGTGCGGACAGAAATTCGAACATTCGCGGCTCGGTGCTTCGTCTCTGGATATTTGTGACCGCTGTTGCGTCCCAACGCTCCCCCACGTGCGTGTGAAGCGAGGTGATATCGGAGCCGATTGTGTAAACACAGATGAAAACCGCGTCGATAAGCATCGGCTAAACATTGAGAGAAGATATCCGGTCGACGCTGTTTATTTTTCAAGGATATCGATTCAGTGTGTCTGTGCGAGGCGTAAAGCGATCGCGGAACCGTGTATAAAAGTGAGTGACAAGAAGTTGGAACCGTTCGAAGATTCCCGCCGGTCCAAGAAACAGAGGAGGAACGACGGTGTGACGCAAGAAAGGAACAACGAGCGCTCGGCGACCGGTTCGCTCGCCTTTTGAAAAACCTCACGCGCTGCGCGGTGGCTGCTGGGTAACGTGGCTCGCTGCTTAGGCGCGCAGCCAGCGCTCAAAGGGCAACAGCCGCGCGCTGTTCAAGGGCAGCGTGAGAGCAGAGAGCGCTGAACGGTTCGGCGCGTTGCTGGTTTCTTTCGGTGATCGTGCGCGACTCGAGTTTTCTCTTGAAAAGTGGTTGTTTGATCGTTCGTTTCTCTTTGATCGTTGCCGGATTCTCGGGTTATCTTATCGCCGCGTGGTGCCATGCGAAACGGGATTGGACTGAGAGAAGGAATCGTAGTTTAGAGGGAAAAGGAGCCGGTATATAAGGTGTCGGTAATTTGGTGCAGGGTGCGTGCGAGAAAAATGAAACGCCGTTTACCGGATGTTATGATCCTGATTAGGGCAGCTGTTTTAGCAGCTGTTCTCACACAGCTTGGGGCCTTTGCTAGCCGACCCGCTGGCGCTCATCCTGGACATGCTTACTTCGAACAGCCATGCTGCGGTCACTCGCATCTTCGACATCATAAAGGTAATTATCGTTTTTACGGATGAAAATTGTACCCTTGAATGCAGCTGCTGTTAGGCTGAGGGCTGTGAATTTTAATCAAGAATTTTTACCGTCGGATAGAAAATGTATGGACTTGTAGGTTTTCGGTTTTTTTCTCTTGCTTCAAAATGAAGTGAAATTCGTTTAACGCTCCAAAAGCGTTATCTGTACGCAATTCGTATGCACTTAGATCCGAGAAACGTGAGTTATTAGTGAATTCTTAGTAAGATAGGCCGTAGAAAAGATCACCAGCATTTGGCTGTGATAAGAGAGGCGATTCTAGAATAGATGCGTTCTTTTTTATAGTTCAGGTATGTTTTTAGTTTGATGAAAAATTTATTAAAATAGTTCTTACAGCATCGAACGTGACGTTCGTATTGTTATTCATTGTAGGAATTTTTTTTTTTAAATTGCGGTGCATGCAGCTGAATGAAAATCGGTTCAGTAATTTGAAAACATACGTGGCATATGGATCTTGATATTAAAGAATAATCGATCCGCAAGTAAAAACCAAAGAAACGTAGAAATTTTGAATTTACTCCTGATTTGTTGAAAGAAAGTAATGTATAATTTCAACTAGAAAATTGACATTTAAAGTTTTGGAATTTTGGATTACTTCAACGTAATCTAAAACAAATTACTTATGATCGAATTGATCCGATAACCTTAGAAATGCTGGGTAAAAAAAGAACCAAAAATTGTTAACACGTGATGAAAATTGTTCAAAAAGTTGTCAATCAATTTCTGTTAAAAATGAGCATTTTTTGCCCAAGATGTCTGTAAATTTGACGTATACTTTAAATATAAAACGGCGTAATGTCAATTTTGAGAATTCTAACGTACCTGCGCGACTAGAGATTTACCTAGATCCCAAAACATCTCTGAATCAAAAATTTTAGCAGAATATTTCAAAAATTTTGTCACATCATTTACATAACTGATGAAAAAATAAACAAGTTTCAATTTGACGAGGTGAAATGAAAATGTCGGTAAATCGCTGCTCTAAACTCCCGGTAAGAATATTTCGCGAGATATCGTGATACTGGTCATGAGATTCGGTTTCAAATACGTTCGTCCATTCGTCGATCCGCCGGCGATGGCTATCAAGTATCGTGAATATAGAGACGAACAAGGAAGAGGAAAGAGAAAAACTACGAGCTTGCAGCGGACCCAAGCTATGAACTTATTGTTAGCCGTAGAATAGAATGAAAGCGAAAGGTGAAATGGAAATGGAAAAGGGAAAAATCCTCGAGTAGCGAATGGAATGCAGAATGCAAACGACCCGGTCCTCCTCCTCGAGCGAGCGACAGACATCCTCTATGCATGTAAATTTGCCGCGGTGTACCGAAGCCAGCAGTAATTGTGCGCCTTAACGAGGTGTCTGAAATAGACCGAGCGTTGTCTATTTCGTCTTTCATATAATTTGGACCTTGCCCGTTCGTACGTATCCAGATACGTCCGGTCTTCGGTGGAGGTTGTCGCAAATCTAGACTACACGCAACGTTCCTTAATTAATTCATTACTACTGTCGAAAAGATTCAGGATACGCTCTGTGACTCGAACTACGGTATTCCGATAGTCTTCTTACACTGAGACAAATTTCATTTGTCAATGTTTGTTTGAATATTGTTGGAATTACGAAAAACGAGGTACGCCTAACCATTTTGCGCTACCGTCGATCCTTTTTTGGTAATTGCAACGCAAAATCAGTTCGTTAGGTTTACTCTACTTTTTTAGTTAAACGAGGCTGTAACCGACAGTGATAACGGATGAGAATCGTTATATACGCATGGTTGATTGTATATCTCAAACGTAGATACCGTAAGAATTTTCCAAACCATTTATCTTCCATCTCGATCCTCAAGTCGTGAATCATTGTCCCAATTGATCGTCCACATCATGAATTTTCACGTTGCGGGGCAATTTGGATTAGAAAATCTGTCTCGCCGATTTCCTTTGCATTTGAATGGAGATCAGAAAATTTTGGAAGTGCTGTGACTTGGGTTATTATATTTATGACTCAGGATTCGAACTAAAATGAAAGAAGAAGAAAAAATGTTTCAGATCAATTGAATTGCTCTTGTATGTTTTAATTATATTCAGAACAGCGATGCTCACGAATCAACGTTTCGTTTTAAGAATTCACCGAATCTTGGCTCTCACAATAGCTGCATGCTCACGTATCGTGGTGCACGATGGGTTGAGTGAACATCAAGCGTCGGCCATTTTATCAACTTGAGATAATCTAAGAAGTCTTACTGTCTGGAGTCTCGAATCTTGAGTTTGGATATTCAAGAGGGTTTTACTACAAAGCGATTCTTGTTTGGGGTCCGGTTCTTGGAGCCGCGTCGTCGGTATCAAAAGTGTGCAAAGCGATCGGTTGAGTTTGGTTGGCTCACGAGCGTTAGCTTTCATCTAGAAATCCTTTCAGTACCCGATAGGAGAAAGGTCTCGGATAACGGGGTGCAGCGATGAAACGAATAAAAATCAACGGTATCTAATTTCGACACTGGTGCTACAAAAGTTGAACAAAATATTATTCAGTGGTTCAAGAAAAAACGCAATTTTCTTTATAATTTACCTACCAGTCCTACTTCTTCGCTCGATTAAGGTTTCAAACATGTGTAGAATCAAATCTGAACTAAACGTACAAAAAAGAAAAAAAAAAAAAAAAATTAGTGGGGCCGTTTGAACAATTGTTGTGAATACTGTAAAAATTCTCAGCTGTCCGAACTATGAATTTTGACGAATCACTTGTACCGAGCTTTTGTGATAGATCGCAATTCATTTGACGGTAAACGAAAAATTGAATGACGGATGAGAATTTTTTTTTTTTACTGAAACAATGTGCCGTTTCGTTTAAAATTGACCTTTGCGGCGAATACATTTCGACATTTTTCTTTTCTACAATCACGACTGACATATCATAGGGCCCATGAGAAAACGTCTGTACCTTTGTAATTTAATTCCTGTTGTTTCGAAGCAGCGAGCAAAAGATATCTCGGTTATCTTTGCGATGTAATAAAACCATATTACTTATACTGCGTATATCCTTCCGAGGTAAACAAGCTGATAAACGTTTATGTGCTTACACGTGTCCATACGAGGAAATATTTCTTACGTCGGTAGGTACTTTCGTAAAGATGGGTGAACGTAAATACGACGGTACGTCCATGATTCCGTCGAACAAATAAACCTCGTACAGTAAACTCCTTTCCGGTCGGTCCTTAGGTTGATAAAATTTAGAACGTGGACATTTCAGGCGAACAGAGAATTCTACGATTCAGTTTCAACGAATTAGACAGTAAAACGAATACAGACACGCGTGCAAAACGGGGATAACTCAATTTTGATTGATTATAGTAGATTGATGAGAGTTCTGGGGGGCGATTCAATCGGAAAAAGCACAGCTTTGTAAACGGGGTCGAATTGCGTAACTGTTGCATACTCTTTTACATTTGTTATTGATCCAGAGATCCGCAGAGAGAGAGAGAGAGAGAGAGAGAGGGAGAAAAAACGATTTATTTTACAGTACGGTTCTGAAAAATCATACACTGTTTTGACGATATTTGGGATAACATATGAAATAACTTTTCTGAATTCCGCTGAAAAACAGAGATGCACCGTGGAAATTTGGACCCTCTCCGTTCGTTTGTTTATTTAATATAACAAGGAAAAGGGTGAGTTTGCTAGGTCGGTAAAGGTGGGAGTATTGCATGACTTTAAAAATTGACGCGCCAATCGAGTCATCGCTCATACTTTCGGCCGAAATTAGCCAAAGCAGAGCGTGTTTGACATACGCATGTGTAATTCTACAGTACCTACATATGTTTATACACACGCGTGCCCGTGTGTGTGTGTGTGTTCACTGGCAAAATGCACGGCACGGAGGCGCATTCGTAACCGAAACTTTGGAAAGCTTTTGGCAAACAGAGCTGCTGGCGCCGGGTTAGTCATCTAATCGTGCCGCTGGACTATTCTTGCTTTTCTCCTCCTTTTCTCATCCCTCGAGCCAAGCTGGACCGACTCAAACATTTCCAGGTATATGAAGTTATCTCCGCGCCAGAATTTCCACCGTTTTTACCTCTTTTTTTCCGTTGCCTCTGGTACCGAATTCTTCATCTCGCTCTCCGACTAACCCTCTCACATTTTTTGAATACGCATCGGTATGTACATACCATGTATATGCGTACGTATGTGTGCATGTATCTCCTCGCTACGAATACAAGTTCTTTATGAATAAGGAGGAAATTGAATCTTGCGCTGTCTGAATCGACGATGGTATGAAAAAGCATGGTGCTATATAGGCGAAATGAAAATGGTATTTTCAAGAGTTCTTTTACACATACTTGCAGCCGGTACGCGTTTTACTTTCGACAAAACTTATTCGCGTCTAGGTCGACGCATGTGTCGCAAATATTCTCATCGCTCGCAGATATATTCTAATCAGACACACGTACCGCAAGACTCGAAATTCAATCGAACAATAGCGAAATGAGGATGTCGCTCACACTTTTCGTTCAACAATTTTTTTTCAATTCTCTAGCTTGTACAGAAAATAATAAATAAATAATGAAGCGGAATTTTCAGTTTTCAATGTTTTTTGTCGATAGAAGAAAAGTATTGGTTTCAATCGAAAATCACTTTTTCTAACTTCGTTTCTTTTGCCAACAAGTTTTTAAAAAAAAAACAAAAATGTCAGTATCACTTGCTACAATATTACGAAAATTCGAGTAGAAACGGAATCGCCGTTGGGAAAGTAGTGCCGTGTGAGGTGGATAAGGACCCGAGAGTTACGTACCTGCACGGACCGCCTTTCGGGAAATGAAAATACACGACCGTAGGAAGTGCAGGTACCACCGTAGAACCCATAGTGCCGAGGTTATACCTTCGAACAAGTTGGAGGATACAGCTGCCTGCAGTACGAACACCAGGGACGAGAGGACAAGCACAAGCGGTTTCTTTGCAGCTTCCTCGTCGTTACGAGGGGCAATTCTGACCCCTCGAAGAGCTAAAACCGAACAAAAACGTTTTCTGGCTACAGCAGGGCGAGGGATGGAAATTTTTTCTAATGGCGGTTTTTGAATTTGTGTTGGAAGTACCGGTATGCGGTGAGAGAAATTTTCAGTTGCGGTTACCGCTCGGTCCTTAACTATTTTCATTTTTTACGACTATCGAAAAATATAGTTCTAGGTAGAAAATGAAACTTAGTTTTCTAGCTGTTACCGGAAAGTCTGGTATCCGTTGCTATTCTTTCTCGTTACGATCACTGTTGCTAGATTTTCTTGTAACTGTTGTAAAAATTTAATGCTCGTGCAAAAATAAATTGACGTTCAAGCCTTGTTTAACTAAAAAAGTAAAAAAAACGAACAAACTGATTTTGCGTTGCAATCACCAAAAAAGGATCGACGATAGCGCAAAATGATTACGTGTACCTCGTTTTCCGCAATTCCAACGATATTTAAACAGTTTTTTTTTAAACGATACCTGTTTTACTGAATTTTTCTAGCTACTATGACAAATGAAATTTTTTCAGTGTGCTGTTTTATCATTTTACTTTTTCAAATCGCTTCGGAAAAACTTCTTTGCCCTCACGTTACAAATTAATGAGGAAATGTCCGCTATTTATGACTTCATGACGTACTGTCAAATGCTCAATAATTTTTTTATTACTCTAGAAAATCATTTGCCTTATTTCTCATCGTCACTGAAATTTCTTTTAACCGCGTAAATACGTTAAGCATGTTTTGATCAGTTCTGCCAGTTACAAAAAAGAGTTCTCTCTCTCTCTCTCTATAAATTTTTATCAATCGGAATCATTTTTCATAATTTTCAAATAATTTTTGGAGAACGTAAAGAAGAATGACGAATTATGAGTTTGTAAATTTTTCTTAGCAACCTTCATGGATCGCCGAACTAAGGATATTAGAATTTTTAGAGATTATTTGATAAGTATAAAAATACAATTGGAAAAATGATTTTCTATTTTTTCCGTTATTCCGAATTTCAAATGTGCAATAACGTTTTATCTCATCCACTTTCAATACATCGATGACAAACTCTCATCCAACCTCCAGGTCACTTTTTATCTCATGAGACTGAAGTTAGTAACGTTAATTAACGTAACGAAAAGTTGGGGGGGGGGGGGGGGGGGGGTGATTACTATATGGTAAGTTTACAGTCGCTTTGAAGTAGTCGAGTTTTTAAAATATGAATACGTTTTGCTTAATTATGATTTACCGAATTCCAGACGTTCCTGCAATTGTGAAATAACGATTTTCCGAAACGTTAATCGTTACAGTAACGTTACGAACTTCAGCCTCACTTTTTCTCTCCATACGGGTTTTCGGCCCGTCTTCGTTCTGTCCGACTCTCCTTTCCTCTCCCTCTCTTGCCCATCCAGTAGTCGACCATTGCTCGCCAGGCCCCGAAGACCCTTGAGCCCCCTTCTTAAAAGAACCAGAATACACCGGAATGCCTTTTGTGCCCAAAAGAACACGCCGTTATATCTCTAGCTACCCCGAAGCGAACGGAAATAGATGTACAGATAGCTATACGCAAAGCTCTGTGCTTTCTATGGTCTATCTCAGATGCCGTACAGAAGTGCTTTTATTATTTAGTTACTTCGAACTAGCGATTACGAGCATAAAAGTCGGGCCACATAGGAAAAACGGTCAATATATTCAACCTGACAAATATTAAAACATGTCACCTGAACGTTTAATATTTTTTTTTTTTTTTTTTTTGAAAATTTGATTAGATCAAATACGATCTCGGTTTTCTTTCCGATTCGTATCATGTATCGAGTATCGAACGTCCTGGGAATTCGAGCAGAGAAATTGTAAAACTTTAAGGACCTAGCTGACGATCAGAAATCAGAAGAGAAGAGAACGAGAGAGATATAAATTCGTTAGATACCAATGCCGGATGGCCCAGATCGGTACTCTGCGACATTTTATTGCCTACCTTAAGGGCCGGACTTGGAAAATGCACGGAAAGGTATTTCCCAGCTGGTTTAGTTATATCGTATAGTGGATGGCATGGCGGGTGCCTGGAATTTCAGTAATCTTGAAAGTTTGCCGTAGAGGAGGAGTGGAGGACCTTTCCTTTATACCTGAATTTGTTCGGAGTTTGGCCGAACCTTGGAGGATTCGTTTTTCTTCAGACAAGGAGTTGCCTGTATTGCTATGAAATTGACTTCCTCCGCGCTTTCTCACTTACCCTATTTTTCTTGATTTCTTCGGATTTATTTGTTGGTATTTTAACCGCAGAACAAAAATGAGATTCTCCTTTATCATCTTCACGCTATTGAATATTCGAACCGCGATACAATCGCAAAAATTTGATTTCGGTGATGTTCGCATAATTTGTGTCCCTCTTGGTATTGAATAGAAAATCATACAAAGAAAAAAAAAAAAAAAAAAATGCAGAATATTCGTGTAAATATTCGGGGATTGCTTATCGCCCGAAAATTTTTACAGTGAAATCGAATTTTATTACGGTTTCGTTCTTTTCAAGTTGTTGATTATTTATTTATCTCAAATTTGAACACGAGGACGCTATTCTTGTGTGACTTTTCGAGGCCTCAATGAATGTCAGGATAATTCGAATAGAAATTATAACCACAATTTTTTGCAAAAGTCTCGCAGCATTAATTATCAAAAAGTGTTGAGTTTTCGTAGAATGATATCCAAAGGAATTCCGAAACATCAATTCAATCGGAGCTTTGTTTTCGACAGGATTCGATTCTGTTTAGTCACAAATCGAATAAGAATTATCTAGATTATACCAGTGGTATTTTCATCTTCACTTTTTTGACGTTCATTGAAAAATCCGGTCACAGACTTTATTTATCATAATCTTATCAGTGCGGCTGTAATTTTCATTACCTTGATTCAGATTCAATTTCCTCAAAGATGGAATACGACGGAATTTTATTTCGGTTCAGAAGTTCGTACCTTGTATTAAAATAACTGCACGATCAGAGAATCGTTCCAATCTATGAAGTAAAAATTTCTATCCAGACGAACAGTCCCGCATATTATACGAATTCTTTTCTCACACCGCTCATTGACTTACTCATCTTTTAATCCGTCTCGAAACAGATTATATAACCTGAGAAAATTTCTTCATATACGAATAAAAAGCTGGAGAAACAGGTATGGCGATAAACGTGGACGGTCGTTAACCCGAATCGGAACAATTAACACGTGCGTAGCGAATGTTGCCTGAATTTCCGGGAGCAAGGATCACTTTCAAGGAGCTCCAATGTCTGTCAAATAGCTGCGTGGATTCGTACCTGCCCGTGTTTGTGAGCCGAGGGTTTTGGGAAGAAGTTGAAGTCGAAGTTTATTAATAACGGACCAAGGAAACAACCAGAGCGGAGGTCCATGTTGGTCGAGGCTGTTTCCAATGTTACAAATTACAGCTTGGCCAAGACCATAAGACAGGTCATCGTCTTACGTACAAAGAATAATAATGAAACATTTCGGTATAAACAAAAATACGTGCAATGAGAATTATAAAACGCGGTACAATCGAAGCGTTTCAGGATTTAAAAAAAAACTTATTAAAAGAGTAAAGAAAATGAACGACAGATAAATGAATCAATACGGAAAAGGGAGATGGAGAACCGCACGAAAAAATGCACTTGCGCAGGCTGCGTGCGGTCTGGAAGAAAAGGGTTCAATTTTCAAAGAGAGGCTTCTAAAAAAAAAAAAAAAGAACACTCTCCCATTACAGTTGCCTCGTTGCCCGTAAAAATCCTTCGCGAAATTCTGCTCATGATATATGCAGTTGGGTACACATAGCGTAGGTGTATATGCGAGGTGGTGCAAGAAAAGGGAAAAACTTGGGGTGAAAATAATTCGGTGTGTAGTTTTGGTGCAAAGGGGTGCATTTCAAGAGTTGGCGCCGCACGAACAACCCTTTGCAGTCAATTTCTGCGCCCTCGGCCAGTTTCTTTCTTCGTATTTCCTGCCAAAAATTTCTCTATTTTTTTTTCTTTTTTCCTTTTTTTTCTTTAATTATAAAGTTTTTGTTTATCAGAAATTATTTATTTATTTTTTTTTTCAATTCTACTTTCGAATCCTTCTCATTCGGCAGGCAAGTCATATAAATTTCAGATTTTTCACCCGGCCGTTTTTCGGGATGATCGCCAAAGTTCGTCGGACAAACCGACGGACTTTTTCCCTTAATTCTCACGATGATGAAACGTGTCGCTAGGAAACTGTTTTTCCAGCTTTTATTATTATTATTTTTCTCAGAGCAAAGTCTTTTGGCGTCACATTTTCATCGTAACGTTCCTCTAACGTCAGTGAACACCGAGGGAGCGATAAAATAGTAAGATAGAGGAGAAAGAAGAGAGGCGTTATGCAAGCTGGGGTCAGGAAAAGGGGGTCGAATTGGACGCCTGGAGAGTAAACGGTGCCAAGTGCCAACTTTCCTTGTTAACGAACAATTAAGAAATTCACCGCTCGGCAACTTCTTGGAATCTGTACAGCAGAACCGACGCCTTATTGTACCGGCTGTTACTTGCTACAACTGCAACGCCATTTTAACGTTAGAAGTCCACAAGCTTGGAAGGATACAAACTAACGAAATATCATAATATCATGTATAATATCGTGTCATTTTAATCCTCTCCTTTGCTTTGATCGCTTGACGTTTTTTCATCGACGCGTTTTACGGATATGTAACCAACTCTACCTAATTTAAGGTTTCAAAGAAAACCTCGACACGTTGTTAGGATAAAATCAGAGCTTTGGATCTGTCGGACTTTTTAGACCGATACAAACAGACGACTACTTCGACTTGATGTTTGGAGTCAAGAATCAAAACACGTCTTTCATTTTTAAAGTTTTATCTGATCGATCACCCGTTTTAATTCTGGTCCTGATTTACATCGATTTCAGTCTTTATGAATCTCGTGAAATCTTCTTTAATTAGGCCAAAGAAGTGAAATGTTGCGGCACAATATTGACACAAGGATATCAGCACAGAAGTGGTTTTTTAAAAATAAAAATCTTCAGAGGTGTTAACACAGCGGATTGTCCGAAAAAAATTATATAACTGCATCACATGATTAGCGAAACAAATTATATTTACTGTGATGGAACGTGAGGTTCGTAACTCCGATGCAATGATGGGTTTTATAAAAAATCATTATTTTGTAACTTTGGGATGGTCCAAGGTTCAGTAAAGCTTCGGAAAGCTTCGAGACGATACTGTAGTTAATCCTTACCGACTCAGCAAAATGTTACTTATTGTAATCATTGTCACAGCCCACGAAGCATTTGTGCAAAAATGCAATGAAAACCGTCAAACTAAGTCCGGATAATGTATTCTTGCAATAAGTGGTAGCTCGATTATAAAATTACATTACCTGGCGTTATAAATTTCGTAAAACAAAATCTTTTTTAGACAACTGTATTCAGCATTGCATTTAGGATTGTACTGACTGCGATATTTTCGCAACAACGATGCGTAGGCTTCGAAGAATATAGACAAAACAACCGTCATTTCACTCGGTCGGTAAATACCAACTGTAGCGTCCCCTTAAGAAATTGATATCTTCAAAAATTCAACTCACTCGGAGTTATTTCGAAGGTGCAAAATAATGGTTTATCGTTAAGCCGCAAACAACTGGATTACTCTCACAGAATCTTTTTATACAGCCATCAGTACGATATATTTTTACGTTCACCGGTCAAAGTGGGCTTTATTTCCTTGTCAGATCCATCGACAAAATTCGAAAATCTTGTTCTTCCTCGCCAAAGCAAGTAATCGTAATCAGCGCCGATGGCCTCGGAACTTGTATCTTCCCGGACGCTATCCGAGGATTCGAAATCGGTAATAGGTTCCATTTTATCGCCTCCCCAGGTTCCCCTCCGCTCCTTATTTCGCGGCCTGTCGTTCCCTTCGGTCGCGGTGAATACCAGTTTTAATTAAATTACACATAATTTCCTGGTCCACTAGCGTGCGACGTACAATTCTCAAGCACGGCTCTTCGTCGTCGGCGATGCCGAGCGTAAATATAATTTAATTGGTTTCTTAAACTGCGCGGCAAGTGGCTGCTTCTGCATCCGACGAGTGTGCAGGTGCTGATGGTGCTCCTGGTTTTCCCTCCGCCTACCTCCTTCCTCGCCTACCATGCTTCTCCTTTTTCTCCTCTACCCCTGAAAATCTGTTCCTTGAAACTAAATTTAAAAGGATTTTTAACGCCGAGTCCCGACGATCTGCGAGAAGACTCGCAACTTTATTAAAACTTTTAACGCGGTTGAATTAAGATATCGTTTCATAATTTAAAATATAAATTTCTCTCTCCATCTCTCTCTTTCCTGTCTCCATATATATCTAGTCCTCATTGATTTGTTTTTTTTTTCATGCACACTGAGTGAAATTTTTTATTCCGGTTACGGCTCAGTCCTTAACTATTTTCATTTTTTACCACAATCGAAAAATACAGTTCGAGGTGCAAAATGAAAATTAGTTTTCTAGCCGTTACCAGAAAAGTCTAGTATCCGTCACTATTCTTTCTCTTTCTTAAAGCCTTATTTTTTTTTTTTGATTCGTCCTTTTTCATTCTTTGTTCGTTTTTTTTTTTTTTTGTTTTTCTACCCAACATTGGATTCTAGCCGAAAGATGAGAGTCACTTTACTATACTTTGCTTAAAAGCTCAGTATGTACGGTGATTGATGCTTTTATTACGAATACGAAGGTTGAAAGAGTTTGTGATTCATCCATTGACCCGTTAAGTAAAAGAAACCTCTTACGGTTAGAATTGACTTGAAAATAATTTCAGAGGTTGAAAAAGTTGATATAACTCGCGTTGCGAAAAATCGGAAACACACTTTCGGAAGAAATCGGATCAATTTTTATTATATAAAAACACGATTTCCGCCGACCTGCGTTGATTATCTAAAATTATGGCTGACCAAAGAAATGATAACAAAAAAAAAAAATAAAAGAAAAATGATGCAAATGAAAATTTCGAAGCTCGAGAAAATTCATTCGCCTTTTATACTTCGTAAAGAGCATTCAAGTACGGTATGCAGGGATCTGCCACAGGCACGGGGTCGTTTTGTTTTATTTCTCGCCCGGCGTCGCCTCGAATATCTCATCGTCGACGTACCACCCCTGCACTCGTGTAAAAACTACATTTTTCGTCATTTTCCAAAGCTCGTCTATTTTCACCGCCCCGGGCATATCGTTCTCACGAGTTTTATGCTTTAGCGTTTTTAACAGAAGGACCATAAACCTCGATGCGGCGTCGGGTTGTCGCTGCTTCGTAAACAACGTGGAATTGCATCGGTTATAGGTGGCCACGGCAAATGCCATGGGAAATTTTTTTTTTTTTTTTCGCTTTTCCCCATTTTATTTCGGCAATTTTTTTTCTCTATTTTTTTCACCGTTTCCTTTTTTCTTTACTTTTTTTATTTTTTTATTTTTTTTCTTTTACGCCATTCACGTATGCACGT
Source organism: Neodiprion fabricii (assembly GCF_021155785.1). Lineage (NCBI taxonomy): Eukaryota > Metazoa > Arthropoda > Insecta > Hymenoptera > Diprionidae > Neodiprion > Neodiprion fabricii. Next base: position 24,020,984 of record NC_060243.1, read on the forward strand.
TTTCGTAATAAGCTTTGCCGCTGTTATACATCGAAATACACGATTAATTTCAACGCGGATATAACAGAAGCGTAACACGTATTATACATATGTACAGATATACGGATATGATACCTGCTGCAGCCGCTAACAGCTCACGGTAAACCGATCCTCTCATATTTCATATTTATTTATATTTTTTTTCACGCGCTGGTTAGTAATTTTTTTCTTCTTTTGTTTCTTTGATTTTTTTTTTCATCTTTTTACCTCATTCAGAAACGAAAGTGCGATTCAATACGTACACAGCACACGATTGAAAAAGAATTTCTAGCGAATTAAATATCTGCTGTAAATGCATTTTTAATGAAACTGATTCATTTCACGCGCACAGTTATTGGCAAGAGAATAATCTACATATTGTATGCAATTCATAAAATGATTGAAAAACGAGTAGTTGAATCACGATATGTTTATATAATTATTCGATACATTTTAATCGCTTTACCGATTGCGATCGAACCGTTTCTAATTAATCTTCAATCACTTTTCTTTCTTTTTCTCTCTCTCTCAACTCTCTAAAGGTTGAAAAAAATTTCCCATCGTTCATCTCTTGGCTACATTTATACGCGACACGTACAAATGTATGAATCCTTGTCTAAATTGATACGCGCTGTAGTTTCTTTTCACATTGCCGTGTACGCAATGAATGCATCAACGCGCTCTCTATTTATCCAGTTGAAACTTGGACTGAATTACGCTTCAATTTCCATGTTGGATAAGTTGACTCTGCCCGGATTTAATGCCGTTTGAAATTAAACAAGATCAGAGATCGTTGCAGCCGCAGTCACGTTTTCGTAATTGCAAATCTTCATCGCGGTACTTGGCCTCTTTTCATTCGTTTCATTCTCTATACATCCTCCTATTTTTATTCCGCCCTTCGACTTCTTTCATTTGAATTTGTTCTCTCACTTTGCGTTATAGTCTTGTTCCTCGACGAATGAAGAGATTGTAATTACGTGTAAAATGCGTCGCGTTGAACACGAAGCGGAATAGCAATGTAAAATGGTAAATGAATCGAGATTATCTTGTGCAGGTAATTAGAGTTGAAACGATATGTATGTTCAATTAACACTGTGAAATAATACAGATCAAGGTTGATTAGAATTTCGACACATATATGTCAATGTTGGCGACAAATGACGAAAAGTTTTTTTTTTTTATTTTGCACCACATTTGGAACACTTTCATAGTTTTGTCACGAAATTTTTCATTGATTATCGTTTTTTTTCTGCTTCTCTGTAATCCTCTGGTGATAATTTCTGCAAAAGTTCATCATTTTTCGTAGGTTATTATATTTTTAGCTAGGGTTTTATACTCTTTCGTAAATAATCGTACAGTTTCATGAAACGCGTAGACTTTTCCTATTTATGTTTGAAACTCGTAGCTTTATTTCTAATAAATTCTACACAATTCGACGGAAGACAAATTCTGTTTTTTTTTTTAATTCAAAATTGTAACTTATATTCCTAATCGAGTGTCGCATAGGATTTTTGTATCCCCCCCCACCTCAGAAATTTGTACTCTTCTACAAAAAATACTACGATTTTTCACGATTATTTCCTGCAATATTTTACGCTTTCATAAAATTTCCTGCCATATTCTACGACCCGCAATTTTTCGTAACTCGACGTAGAACTTATTTTCGCGAGTGTAAGCGAGAGAATGTTTTACCTGAATCGAATTTTTATATTATTGCATAAGATTTGAGCGCGAGTAGATGTCGTGCAGTCGGTTCGTTCGCAGCTTGAAACTCCTTTCTCGTATCTCTTCTCCTGTCCGCCATATCCGTCTTCTACCGGACAAATATTTTATGGCCTGCACTTCACCGTTGCTCGATGCCGACTCGCTTGAACGGCCGTTTCACTCCGTGAACTGGATGCAGGCTGCAGGAGTCGTCGGTACTTGATATAGTCGTAAAAAAGTAAAAAATGAACATAAAGAAACTGAGGCAAGGAAGCAAAATAAAACACGGGGGAAAAATCTCGGAGCAACTGATAGACCAGATCGCACTGCTCGAGTGGAAACAGCTCGCGATTTACGCGTAGCATAAATGATACGCTCCTGTTTCAGTATTAACTCGAGTCTTCTTTATCTCCATCACTCTTATTCGTATCACCATTAGCATAGTAAAGCGGTATCTCCATTCCCACGTTTTTCAATCCGGATTTCTCTTTCTTCCTTCGTTTTTATACTGTTATCATTTTTTTTTTTTTTAAATTTTTTACCTCATATTTTCAGTGGACAGCGATACTCTTGAACAAATTCATCCGTCTTTGTTACTATTCGCAGTGCGATATCGGTTCGAAGATTGAAGAATATCATCCGCAGACTTGAGAGAGCTGTTCATCGGGAAATAAAAGCGTTGATATTTCAGCTTGAAATGATCCACATCGATGTGTCACGTGATCTATATTTTCTCTGGTATCCTGGGGTTTGCTTTGAACTTTTTTTAGTTAGGCGTCCGACCTGTTTTATACTTTGCACTCATTTTCGGCAAAAATTTTTCGAACAATTCTAACGCCTGATTAATAATTTTGTAATATAACGCATCAAACGTCACAATCTTGTAATTCCTCAGCCTTGAAATATTTCACATCACGAGATGTTTTTCGATCAACGAATCTTCTCAGAGTGTAAATTATTCGATTTTGATGGGCGAGCAGACGACACTCGACGAGAGGCTCGTCTTCTATCCCAGCCGGGAAGATTTTCGGTCGTGCAGCTGACATTGGGCTGGAAATAACTGGCTACATCGAAACATCGCGGCATACCAAACTTTCGGTACATAACGCGTTACATACGGACGTGGATATGAACCCACGCAGCTCTGTAGTGGCAAAAGACGAAATTAGTCTGTCTACGAATCCTTTACTGCCATATCAATCAAACGCCGGAAGCAAAGGAACGAACGAATACGTTATGTACACCCAAGATTTCTTACAAACTAGATACACGCCTCTTTATTATTCTGAGTTATTACCGCGATGACGTTGACAAATTTTTTTTTCTACCACTCACGCCTTGCCTCTTCAATTTTATACATACTGCAGTTGGTCTCGTACGATTACACTTTTATTTTCAAACGCAGAATTTTCGTCAATTTACGAACTATTAATGTATCACACAACTTTACGTCACGTAGTTTCCCGTGAATACATGCTGTGGAATCGCTTAAAGTGACACGAGGCGGCTGAAAAAGTTACATTAAAATCCGTTTGAGTCGTTTTTCGAAGCTTTCAAAATCACCGATAGTATTTATTTTAATCGTTTCGAAAATATTTAAAGTGTTACGTATATACTTGGTCGATTGTTGAAGTCACATCGGTTCACCGAAAGGTTCGAGGTCGTTTAAATCAAGAATTGACGACTTTCCAAGCGGTATAAAACGAATCAATATACAGAGTATCTAAAATTCATAACCACGTCGAAAAATTATACCCGTCCTGTGTTTTGACTGGGCAATTAATCCATTCATAAACGATGAGTACGTACCAGACGGTCCCTCTAATTAAACTCTTCAGCTGTTGCCATCGGTTGCGACTTGAGGGGTGTGCGTAGAACGTAGATACGCAAGTGTGTTCCAGAGGCGCGTGTCTGTGGGAAAATGTATAAGCGTGCAGACCACGGTTGGCGGATGGTCGAGGGAGCTTGCAGAGGTCTGTATAACGGAGGAGGAACTGATTGTGGGAGCGAACCGGAACTGGGTCACTAATGGAAACTTGTCAGAGTTCATGATAGATTTCGGTGCCTCGACCTGCGGAGTGAGTTGAGTTACCTGCAATAAAAGTGTGCGAGTATATTATAGCAGGTGACGCAAATGGATCGCAGACTGGATCGCGATTAGCGCCCAAACCTTAGCTGAGCGTTCTACTTTATCTTACACCGCCCACGTGAGCTTCCTTCCTTTTCTCACGATATCCCGTTTTTTCCCCTCGCCTCTTCCCCTAAGTCTCCGCCAATCAAGGATTGAGATTCGTGAAAAATCGAACCGCTAAGAACAACCATTTTTTCATTTCTTATTCATTTCTAAACGCAACAGGAAGTTCAGCATTGATTTGCAAAACAAAAAAAAGGATTCGAAAAGTGATAATTTTCGGTTAGATGAAATTTCAGAAAAATAGTGTTCACGTGACACGCGAAAACGGAAAACGTAAATTGATACGTAATTTTGAAACAAGTACAACTTTTCGATATGCCGGAGACGCATAATTTTTTTGTTTGTTTAATTTTATTCGACCAACGTCAGCGGAATTTTACAAAAATTTAATCATTCCATGTCTCCTTCACGTCCAGAAACTTTCACGATTAAATGTCAACTGACCTGAACATTTCAAATTACCGGTCGTGGTGTTTGTTTAGCGGAGGTTTGTAATTGGTTTTTTTTCTTTTCGCTTTTTTTTTCGTCTTCTTTTTTACAATTCCCTGCAGAAGTTCGGTCTAAAATTTGACGGTTGAAACGTTAATTTACATTATTTTCCCCGACTCTTCAGATGCAGACGAATTTGTGTACCAACGTGTATAAACTCGCGTGCCAGGTTTGGTTTTCGAATTTGTTCAGCTGTCAGACACCGTTTCCAGCAGGCGCCTGGCTCTAGGCGGTTTGTTTCAAACTTCCGGTAACACTTCCGTTTGTTATCACTACGGTGGTGAACGGACGAACGAATCAACGATTGCTGTCAGTGGGTCACGGTATCCATTCCCGCCTCTATAACTATTCCAATTCTTACCTTTTTTCACCCCTGCTATATGCATGTTCTTATACATATATATATTACGAGTGTCAAAAATAGAGCTAGGAATCGAAAACGAATGTCTCAGTCTCACGATCCAATGCAAGAAATCCTTCATCGTGATTTATTTACATCTTCTTCGTTGGTCTATCTCGTTTTCCCATCCAGGCGGGTCCGCTTTTCTTTACAATAAGAAAAACCGCAAGTGGGTTAAGTCGGCAAGTAGGTGAGTAGGATGGTTATATTGTGGCTGGATATAAAACTACATGTAGTTGGCAGAAGTGGCGTGTAGACTCGGCGTTACTCGCTACTTAATATATAATATGCATACACCGGGAAGCTAGCTTGGCTTGGAGGAAGAGGTTGGTAACAAAAGTTTTCTCAAACCACTTCTGCACCGTTCCAGACGGATTAAATTCTTATGTATTCATGTACATTGCCCACCTTATACCTCCGTGTCGCCGGTACCCAGTTTGCCTTTATACATCCTCCCAACAGCATCTTACGGTTATTATCCGACCGTACGCTCCAGCAGCTACTCGTTGCTTGTCGCGATCCTTGTAGGAAGGTATAACCTCCGGCGATCGAGCACTTGGAGAGAAATGATAGAAGGAAAATGCGTAAATCGGTGATACGGCAATCCTTCATCCTGCAGATATTGCAGGAGAAAAGTTCACGGAAGTGGTCGAAGCACTTCGATAGGTACATTCACCCTTCGACGTCGTCATTCGGACTTGTCTCATTTCTCGGTAGATCCTTCAGTGAGTTATGTTTTGTTTTATTACAATTTACCGTATTTCAAAGAATTACAAAATCGCTAAGTAACAGTTTTTCCTCAAGACGAATCGTTACCATGACCTTACTAACTTCGATATGATTTTCGTTTCATAACATGTACTGCGGTGAATACCGTGTGACACTTATCGTTCAGCGCTGTTGAACCCGTGTTAATTCCTGTTCCTGCTCGCAATCAGAGGCAAAGATTATTGCAGTAGCTAAATGCGGGTGAATGCCAGAACAGAGAACGTTGGTACTCTCAAATGTGACACAGATTTTCTCACCTCTTGTTGCGATTCCAAGTTCATCGGAATGTGTTGAGAGGTAACGATAAGAAATTGCGATGGTCTCCGAATACTCAACTTTGAGTGGTAATTGATGAACAGTCTTTGCCGCAAATTACTTTAAAACCAAACAGTACCTACCGGGTGGTATTTGTTCAACTGGTTTGATTCATCGCGTGGTTGCCATTTCGAATCATGATTCGAACCGTAGGGTGTCGGTGTTGTTACGTCGCAATCGCAGCACATCTGACGGTGTGTGTATATATCATTCGCGCATATATATATCTTTCTCGCCCGTTCATCACCTTCCGTGGAAGGCGAGAGGCCCCGGTGTATACGGAGAAATAGACCGTGCGTGGCGGCTTCATCCATATTCACGAAGGAATGATAGAGGAGGAACAGGCACCGGATGGGCCTAATGAAGTTGTTGTCTTCCTGGCCAAAGCAACGCAACTCAACGAAGCGGAGGTGGAGGAGGTGGAGGAGGTGGAGGAGGTGGAGGAGGTGGAGGAGGCAGGCTTAGCTTTGGGTGTCTGAAACCAGCCACCTTCATCTTTCCTCTCTCTCTCTCTCTCTCTTCATCTCCCTCTCTTTCTCCGCCTCTTTCGACGAGACTATTCTCCGAATTGCCCGATGTCTTATTTATCCCAGGAGGAAGCAGCCTACGTTTCCTCGAAATCTGCGTAGGCATCTGCGTTCTGCGGTTGTATATCGAAACCTACCAACGGCGTCGAAAAATCAGTGTGAAATGCCGTGGGGAGTGGTTGACAGGAATCAATGCGGTTTTATTAACCACATTTGAGACCGCGATCCGAAGTCTTCCGCAGATTCATTTCTAACCAAAGATTGGGTAGGATAAAGTTCGGGTAAAAATAAATCTAACAAATGCCAATTGCATTTTTTTTAAATTCGTAATATGATGAATATTGGTTGAAATTTTACGGAAATTCGGATAGCCGGTGTGGATAAATTTGTTACCATAATTCCGTGGAAAATTCCATACGTTTAACAAAGGATCGAATAATACCTGACATTTCCCGAATCTCTAATGATGGTTTGAATGCTCAATGGTGCTGATTTATCCTTTGCTGTTCAGCCGCAGAATTTTGAACGTTGCTGAAAGCGATAACTATTTTTAAACTATGCTGTTTCAATGGCGGAAAAAATGGTCTCAAAAACTTGTAGCGTTTTTGTTAACATACAATGACAGTAATGACACTATCGTGAAAGCTATGCAAAGAATTTGAAATTAACATCACAGTCGGGTGGATCAGATCACGGAATCAAGTTTGAAACAACTTTTCTGTCAAAGTGGAGAGAAAAAGCTGCCGGGTCTCTTTAGGTCTGGTAATTCGTATTCGAATCATCAGCCATTTACGACGAGTGCATCCGTTCGTTAGACCGATAACGTCCCAAACTCACCAAGTAAGAAGGATTAAGAAATAATTCAAGCAGCTGGAGATATTTCGGTAATAGGAATCGCTTGAATCCTGATCAGTGATTGGCCTGGCCATGCATCGAATTTCCATCCAACTCGTTCCGTGACTATTAGCCACGGATATAAATTGATGACTTATTCAGCGTGGACGATGCCTGGTATCAGAATGTGTCAGGTCGACTGAGTCGCCTTAAACATCTTAAGCATGGCTGCCCGCGGTCGTGGAAGAGACGTTGGATGAGCCAGTGTAAATCAGCCCGAAGTAATTTAAACCTGTGGGTTGACTACTTAGGCCCTATCTCTACCGGCTGCTTTTCTGACGCAGACGGATGGATTACCGCCGAAACGTTTAGAGACCCTGGAATAACCAATGGAAGAGGAAACCGCCCGATAGACGAAAACGAGACTCGGAGTAAAAAGGTACCCGCAAGACCATTTCGAAGCCTGATTAGTCGAAACTGGTTTGTAGTGCGTTAAGACCAAATTCCGAACTACCGGTGTACAGTAGTCGAAAGCTTCTCCATGTCAGATCGGAGACTGCGTGATGTCTTCTTTCGACCCGGCTGTTGCTGATACCGAAATAGCTTTCTTTTGGGATACTTTATTTCGATGACATCGACCTGCGAAGTCTCGTAACATATTTCACGTGAAAGTAACCCGTTCATCCAGCTTGGACAATTTCCTGATTGTGATAAACTAATCCGACGAAAGGAACACATCGTCAAGTCCCTTATTCAAGTGTCTTCTCATACACGCGTACACGTAACGTCGTGTTCACAAATCAGCGACGCTGCATTCGACTCTTGTTTATGGTGTTGATTTGGGACTGATTAACAAACTCGAGGATACTCAATGACTCGAGGTGATACGGTATCGGTTTGATTTCTTACAGGCTGATTTTGTCTTCGAATATGATACGAATGACTTGCAACTCGTTAGTCCAACAAACTGTTGACGCTTTTTCACGTGATTTGAGATTCTAGGAACGAAACGCTAGTCTTCAGTGATCACAAATTCATTCCACAAGGGCACTAGTTTGGATTCGACATTACCTTACCGGTATCTTCAGTACCGATCACCGTATATTCGAATTTCTTGAAAGAGGGTTCAGGAAACGGCGAACGTTTCAGAGTGCGGCGGACCGATACGGAACTCGGAATATCCGTAACACAAGATTCTTTTGTGCATCGCGGTGCCGGTATCAACGCTTGTGCAGACCAGCCAGCCGGCAGTGAAGTTTGAATTTGCGTTTCGTTTAACTCGATATTTATGGAGATTTGGTAGACCAAACCTGTGCCGGCGGCTGGGACACGCCGATAATACGCGTGCCGGGTCATATAGCGATGTGCAGAGTGGCACGTTACGAGCATTATTGTTGTGCGTTTTGTGTGCGGGGTTCACGAGTAACACTGTGTTTGTAACCCGGTCGTTGCACAAATGTGAGTGAAACGTGTTTGCGAACTCGGGCTTGAAATGAGCCGGGAATTTTACGGCTTGAAAATATCCCGCATCTCCTGATCCTGCCTACTGCAGGAAGGACTCTCTCTCGACGTTTAATCCTTGCGGATGTTCTAGCAACGATAATGACGCCACGGTGCAGCTTTCTAAGCCCTTTCGCATTTCCTACGTGAAAATTCCGACCGAGCTGATTGTGTGGCCGGATCCTGCCGACTCCTGGCTCTTCCTCCTCCTCCTCCTCCTCCTTCTCCTCCACATCCTCTTGTTTGCCTAAGGGTGACGTGTCGAGACTTTGAAAGCGAGGCGTTAAATATAGAGCACGGGGCTAAACAAACGATTAACTCGAGGCTAAACCAGAGCTTATACAGCAGCGCTAACTAGAGTTTATGTTTATAGACGTGGTCGCTGCTAACTAGTTCCCTCGGCATTAACCTGCGCAGAATCGGTTTCCACTCGCAACCCTACCACTGCACATCCTGCCACTCGCAACCGGGGTACTAGCGAATAGCGAATGGCGAATTGCGAATTCGGAATTTCAAATTTACAACTAGAAATTGCCGGAGAGCGAGGCTCGATTTGCTACCGGCTAATTGGCTCGTTCGCGGAACGGCGAGTTGGTTGAATTCGATTTCTGATGTGACCTCGAAAACGCGTTCACGCATGGGATTTGCTTGCTTCGCGTTGGCTGTAGTAACGTTTTATCGACGCCGTTCAGAGGTGTCGAATTTCCTTCTTTTTGAAAAATAAAGAAGACTTGATTTTTTCTCACATTTTTGTGATCTCTCATCACACGATTCTTTTAAATTCAAACGATCTGATTCGAATAGTACAAAAAAATTACTTAGTTTACTCGAATATTTGAACAGTTTCAAGGATTTGGCTACGTTTTTCAAACTTATCGTTAGCGTGATGTCCAATTTGAAGAATATTGCTTAAAAAAATTACACAATGTTTCTAATCTCAAAGAAAGAAGAGAAAACAAAATTTGAAAATCAATTTACGAACTTCAAAAATTGTTATTCTGCCATTTCATCTTGAACCTTTCACCCTCACGCTGCAATTCGGGGTCAAAATAACCCCGCGACATGTTCACCGTAAATTACGTATGAAGAAAAATCTAAAATAATCTGATTGGAACCAAGATAAATAACGAAATATCGTAAAAATCGTTAATTTATTTCTTTTACAATAATTCAACTTCACTCACTCAAATAAGCAACTTTCTTTCCCCACAAATTATCTGCATATTTTTTCCTCAAATATCTGTGGCTTGTGAGTAACTCAGTCAATTTTTAACCAAATATAATGAAAATGTTGTTTGTGAATTTTTTTTTTTTTTTTTTTAATATCGCAAATTTCATCTTGCTCAAGATGATTGATTAGCATTGAAATGTAACAGTTTGAGAGTATTCCAGAATTTTTTCAAGTTAATCGAATCAGTATCTCTATTTTTACGCATTGATTTTTGATTTGGGGTCTCCAGCGATTCCAAGACGAGACCAGTATTATAGGTAAACAGGAAGTGTGTAGCGTAAGGGTTAAAAATATGAAATTTGATTCTGTTAGAATTCCGAACGTCATGGAGAAGACTCGCATCGTAGTTTCTCTCGAAAGTCAAGATCCCAACCCAGCCTCACCCGATGCAAGATGACATACAGTTGGTTCTTTGCGGTCGGTTGATCTCCGCGACGAAATCTCAGGATCGCGAATCTAGCAGCCAACGAGGCGTGCTCGTATATTCTTTTCTCTCTTTCATTATTTCAGCGGAATTCTCGTTATCCAATGAAACGGAAGGATAAGAAGAAGACAAAAAAAAGGAACGAAAGTAATAAGTGGAGAAGACAGAAAATGGAACATAAACACAGCTAACGCGTTATCGTCGTTGCTCATGCTCGACTAATCTAGTTCCAATTTCTAGAAGCAACAAAAAAATCTATGGCTGAAATTCTTTTTAATTTCGGAAGGTAGAATTATTGACCAATCATGGTTCAATCAAGAGTTCAAAGGTCATTTTGTCTCTCTGAGTTTCCACCGCTCTGACGCATCTGCAATTATTAATTCCCTCGTATCTTTTTCTAGGATAATTTCGTTTTCGTTGTTACGACGGCTTACGAAATATTTCAAGGAGTGTGACACGAAGACACGTATTATTACGCTACGTATTTGAATTCCCTGGATAATTTTGATCCGGACGAAGTCTTTCTAAGTAATTCTATGAGGATTCGGTTGATTTACTCGCGAATCGTTTTCCCTCAATTTCTTCGCATCAATTTCCATTTCTCTCGAGGAGAGGATCAATCGCGAATATACGGTTATTAATCGTCCCTGGCTTCCATATCAGGATGGATTGTGATTTAATATATCTTGGAGCCAATGAAGCGAGACAGAGAGGTTGAGAATTTCCCCCCTTGTACAACGGGAGCCACGATTTGTGATTCCGAGTAATTCGTGGCGGAATTATAGGTAGGAAGTTGGCTAGCTACGCGGGTGGAATCAATCTGAAAATCCCATTTGCATTTATTACCGCAAATGGTTATTCCTAATTCTTCGATGCGTATACGTAGCTGAATCAAAATTTACTCTAACCGAGTGAAATTGTTACGAAGGGTGAATTTCGTCGAGACGCGCTCTGCGGCAATGTTTCTCCTGATCCCTCATCCCGCTCCGTTCCGTCGTTGAAAATTTATTTTACGGACGAACGCGATCGCGGAAATTCGAAACGACGAGGACTCGACGGATTTTCTCCCCCTCTTTTCTCCACCCTCGAGAATCCCCGTACCTTCGGCTTTTATTTCACCCGAGACACACAAACGACGTCGATGGTTAGTCGAATGTAAGAAATTCCGAACGATTTGACGGGAAAATCACTTTCGATTTTGAATCGAGATGAAGAAAAAAAAAAACAAATGCCCGATTATGTCTTCGATCGGCCGTTTAATTTTGAGACCAGCCTTTTGAACCTCCGTAAATTCTACGACACTCGTTTCTGCACGGTTGAAAGTAACGTTGAAAAATAAAAAAAAAAAAAAAAATGTACGAAAGCAAGATGAGATTTCCTTCAAATCAACCCTTTTCGATCTCCGATCACCAGTAATGCCAGCTTTTCCGAAAACCAGTTTTCAGGTTATCGTTAGCACTGTATTTCACAAGGTTCGTATTCGCCGTTGCGTGACGTCATTACCGCGTTTTTTCCCTTCCCATCAGCCTTCGTAAATCCCAGCAGTACCGCGAACGCACGTAAAAGTTTTATGGTGTGAAATATCTGATTGATCAAACTCGGTACCCATGGGCTTTAAAGGCATGCCGCTGTAAACTTGGGTACCGTAGAATTTACGGCATAATCTTGTTTCGCCCGGTTAATGACGCTTAATTACGATATCACATCGGGTTCAGCACTTCATGCACCCGCTGCAATCGTTCGCTCTGCGAACACACACGCACACCTTTCCATTGTACTCTATACGTGTCTCGGGCTCGGAATTTTCCTTCTTGTCTCTTGCGGTGCTGTGTACTTTACTACCTAGGTCGTAAAACAACGGCGAATTATCAAATACTAAATCAAAGTAGACCAAGGCATAATGATATAACGTCTCAGCTCTATATTTATTGATAGTAATTGCCGACTTTAAAACGTCGACAAATCGTGACTATGCTTAATCCTCTCGAGTCTCCCTGTTCTCTCATGTTCCGCCTATCACACCCCCTCATCTGACGTTCCTGTACTCATCGGAATACAGCTCAAGTTTATTCAGTTAATGTCAGCACAATATGCCACCGTTGAAATTTTCACTCGTTTTCAAATCTGTACAACTCTTTGTATTTTCAACCAAAATTGACGAGAAAGCGAAAGAATACTCTCGAAACTCATTCATACGACACGTTTACATCGCCTTAACCTTTTCGGTGTTTGTAGTGAAATCGAGTAGGCACCAAAATTTGTGCATTGATTGAAAGAGCAACGACGAAATCACCAGCAAACTACACGTTGCTTCGTTAACGAATAAGTCGAAGGTAAATCGGGATAAAATTCTAGTCGCGTGATCGGGGGAATGGTTCAAAGTATAAGGTAGGGATGATTTTGGGGTTGACGAGCGATGGTTTGATTAATCATGGTATTTCCGGTGCAGTCGGTTAATTTCGGTTTTCGTTGGGCCGAGGAAGTTGGCGGCGGCGATGGTGGTGGTGGTGGTGGTGGTGGCGGGGTTGAGAGTTTGGTCGGTAGTTAACTGTGACAACACAACCTCGAATCATGCAGGCCATGATTCTATTAATTAGAAACCACCCTCGACGTAGAATAGCTGGTTCTATACCAGGTGAATAAGCGGCGAAAGCTGTCTTCCTAGTTCTGCGGTTCGGGACTTGTCTCTCCTCTTCGCAAGCTCCGTGTTTCCGGAAGTTGTTTGCCCCGAGAATTTACTAGCTCCTAACAGTAGCTACTAGCTACCCTGATGACTACAGACGCGAAGGCTTCTGCCCGAGGTTCCGAATTTAGTACGAAACAACAAGCTAACGACACGTCTTGTGTACTTGAACCCAATTCGTACGGTACGCGGGGGGAGATTGTCCTGATAACGATCGGCGGGAAGTCATTTCTACGAGAAAATCAGACTTCCTGATATCAACGACGTCCTCGTTCGGTAAATCGATCACAAACGTTATATCCAGTTTTATCTTTCTCCGGTTATAACGGGCAATCTACACTTGCTCTGAACTCGTAGCTCCATTTCTCGCAGATTGTCCATCACGAGAATGTTATATCGAAGCTTTCCTCTATCTTTTACCCTTTCTCCTCTTTTTCCTACTTCCCTTGCCTTCATCTTGCCGTCTCGCACGGAAATTGTTTCCTCTGGAAGAACGGTATGAAGTGGGAAAGTAGCAGAAGAGCAGGGAAGCCTGGGCCATTAGTGTTTTTTTCTCCCGTAAAACTTCATCAATAGCTGCAAATGACAAAAAAGGCTTGGGGCTGTCTGCAGCTCACCGCCAAAAGATCCGATGGATAAAAAGGAACTAGTACCTCCGGCCATGCGCTATTGAAACTCGGTTCCTTTTTACGAACTCCTTGCAGGGTGTTCGCATATATCACGCTGCAGTATTCCGCACTCAAAGCATTATATATCTTCCCGTTGTACACACGCACGGCTTTGTTCGGGATTTGAACGGTCAATTAGGGTGCTAGAATAAATTATTATCCGACTCTCCATTTTGTACCGCATAGTCTCGCCTTAAGCGTGGTCAACCATAACTCATTTTCATTCTTGAACTTCGTTTTTTGTCTCAATTTGACTCATCAGGGTCGACGACACGAGACGAGGTTCGGCATCGTCATTTCGCGCACTCCCCAAAAAAGACAAAAATCGATGAAAAAACATTGGACCCAGCCGATTTCCCCGCATTTTTGTCCTTACTCAGCACGATAATTCGTCGATGGTTCGATAATTTTGCAAACCCGACGTCCTACCCACTGTAACAAAATTTTTTCAAACGCTGGAATCGTACTCTCTTTTTTTTCCCCTTTTCTCATTTTCGTCCTCTTTGAGAGATAAACGCACGGCTGAATTTATCTCACCACTTCAATTCCGTCCCGATACAGTGTACATCCGTATAACCACATCCGCGAAGCGCGTGCGCTCTCTTTATGGACAGAGACAAACGCTGGAGAATGCGCAAGAAGTCGAACTTAGATCGCAGGCGTTCCGTTAACGGCTTGATTAATAGCTCCTCGCGTACCACTCGTCGTCAGACAAAGAAAGTTCTTATTTTTCAGAGTAATTAACTTCCCTAGGCATCCAGCCAGCCAGCCAGCCAGACCGGCATGTGTGCGTTGCCTCCAGAAATTTATACCCACACTCCGAAAGTAGGCACGTGAATATTATACAGTGGAATCATTTCTGACTCGTCGAATTCGATCTGGATTAAATTTTGTTTGATTTCGATAGTCGCGTTTTTCGATCGATGAAATGTTTTTTTATTTAACAAGTAGTCCATTATTCCACGCATTTTTTAAAAGATTCATTCATAGATGTGAACTTGGGATTGCACGAATGTCAACAAAATAAAATAAAAAATAGAGAAAATTTGTTAGCTTCCAGCAGAGTGATTTTCAGTCGAGCACTTGAAACTGCAGTCGGAAAATTTGCACTCTTGAAGTATAATACAAGCTTCTGAAGTGCGAAACGTCGACGGTGTTACGCTGCAAGTGGCGCCTGCGGAATAAGAATTATGCACGCTTGATGAAGGAAGGAATTAGAGTCTTAAGAGGGTGAAAACGAAGTTGAGTGTATATTCGTCTACTATGCGATACCGTGGATTCCTTCGACGAGAAATTATTGTTTAATTGTATATTGCCGTCGGACAAAGTATCCGATGTAATATATAAAGCGAACGAGCTTTAATAAAATACCCGTCTCACTTTTTCATCTCTCCTCTCCTCGTCTTCACTCTGAAGTATACATTTCTTGTCCCTTGCATTTGGCAATAAGTTTCCAACAGTACAGAGATAGTTCTTTCGCTGAAAGAGATGATGAGACGAGAGGAGTTGAGGCACAATGAGGTGGGAATGGGAAGAGCAATTTCAAAGGGTTTATTTGTTGAAGTATGTATTGAGCGGTGAAAAAAATATATCGCAGATGGAATGAGTGTCCATTTCGATACGAGAAACGGGAAAACCTGAGAATTTTATGGATAAAAGTCAAGGACTTAGGCTTTTGTGATCATAGATTTTGATCGATTTGTACCGATATATGAATTTTCAAAATGCTTCCATGTAAATGCAGCTTTTCAATTTCGGACTTTCAGCGTCACCCTAAATTTGAAGAACGAGTGATTAAAAATTACTTGGAAAAATCGAAGATGCTCAGTTTCAAATTTACGGATGAGAAGTTCTTGTATAGATTTCTAAAAATATTGACATGCAGACTTTTAGACGTTTGTGATATCCTTACGTACAAATTACGATGTATAATAGCGGTGAGATATGAAGTAAAATCACATCTGAATACTATATTTTTGAATTCTGTAACGCACGATGTACCCAGTTCGACGAATCGAGACTTTATCATCGTCGACTTTCCATTCCTCATTTTGATTACTTTTTTCACACTCCTTCTCACATTTTGTCTTTTTCTGCTTCGCCTAGGTATATATCAGGAATATATACATATATACCTGCATATACACAGCCATATACAGAGTGGGAAAAATTGTCGAATGAAAAAGTAAATATGAAAGAGTGTGTCGAGAGGAGAGATTTATGAATTCAGTATCGGGGCTGCAGATACGCGAGTATAAGGTATAGAGGTACGTACGTGTGTCGAGTCTGGGTAGGGTTGCGAAGATTTTCAACCGTGAAAGAGCGCCGAGAGAGGAATCTTCTTCAGCTCCGTGTTCAATGAATAGATATACAGTATATCTATATACATATCAGCCGTCGAACCCGTGAAAGAGAGGTGAGAGAGAGAGCGAGGGGGGAGAAGAGACGTCTAGAAATGTCTCTGACGTGATATTGATTGATGCTTTACTCCTTTGCTTCCCAATCTAGTTCCGCTTCACTTTTTCCTCTTTTTTCTAACCCTATTTCTCCTTCTTTCCTCCCGATTCAACGTATGCGAAGCGTCTCATACCCACATCTAGATATTCCACCATATACATCTATCAGCGAGAGAAACATCGTTCACAAGACGAATGTTCACCTGCCTGATTCGAAATCAAGACGTGTAAAACTAAAAATAAATTTTTATGAGTGAAAACACTTTTTCGTACGGTAATACTTCATCTCTCTTACTTGTTGTCAGTTCAAATCAACTATTATGTAGACTGTAAAAAAATGTTGATAATATTTTCGTAGGAATTTTCTTTATATGATTTAAAGTACGAAAATTTTCATCTCAGTCTTTTTCCTCGTGCGATATTGATGAAAAAGTCTGTTTTTTCGTGTGAATTTCGAGTAAAATTTCACAAGTCCTGATGTGAAATCCACTTTTTTCACATAAATTTCAGCTTAAAATGACGCTTGGTACATTTTTTTCTTTTTTTTTTTTTCTCTCTTTCAGAACGCACGAGTCAGGTAAAATAGCTCCAACAGTATGTGAACATATACAGTCGTGAACAGTGGAAAAGAACGGACAGTTTTAAGGTGGGGGCATCGAGTGGTTAATCAGATTGATTCTGGCTGTTGGACCGTGAGATTCGTCGTTTGTCGCGATTAATGTATCCAATTAACGACACGGCTGTAGGTAGACAAAGAAAAGCCTATTACCGGAGGGAATTGACTATACTTGGTTCACCAATTCTACTCCCTGAGCATGATACTATATTGACGTAAATAATTGGGCGAAAGAGATCGAAGAGGAAAAGACAGAGGGGAACGAAGGTCTGTCAGTGTTAGAGGAGTTATACAAACGGATTTACGTCATACCTTGTATAACGTGTAATACTTTCTCACTGGCTTGTCTTTTTCTTTTCTTCTTTCTCCTTTTTTTCGCCAAGCTGACTGCCTCACTTTTTCTTCATTGCAGAGCGGCTTGCCGAATTAAATCCGTACGAAAAATCGCTATTTGAAATTAGAAACTTTATTCAAGAAATCATATCGATCTATGTGAAAATAATATTTTTGGAATTTCCGTTCCTGAGGTTGTCAATTTACTTTCGAATTAACTTGGACTTGATTTCTTTAATTAAAAAAAAGTCTCTCTGCGGAATTCACGAAACTTTGACAGATTTGATTTCGAGGATTTCATCATCATCCCTGATTATCGTTCTTAGGAACGATGAAAATCGACTGATTGAGTGTCTGGTTTCAAATACTCGACCAGCTTCTTTTCAGAGTTCCCTTAGCTCAATGCCAATGCTGCTTAATGAATCCATAAAAATTACACAGTCGTTGAGCCTGAAATGGAAAACGAGTAAAAAGTTTGAAGTTCGCGGAAGACTAACGGCACGGTGAAAAATCGATGCGCAGAGTGATCAGAAAAATGAGTGAAATATGCGCCGAGCTATGCAACGGCTCTACCGTACAGGTTATTTTGGCCCTCGTCCAGATCAACGACCGAAAACAAACCGGGCAAATATGCTCCTCTGCAGGGTCCAATGTAGCGGAGAAATTTACCCGGAATTTTAATGGTACCAAGAATACGACCGGATCCACGTCGTCCAGCGAGATTTCCAACCGCTCGTAAACGTTCTCCACTTTTTTCGCTAGCTGTTTTACTATTTTCTTCGGCTGGCAAGCTCAAATAGTCACTTTGAAGATTGAAAAAATTGGAAAGATTGAAAGAAGTTGAAAGATTTAGATTTCAAATGAGCAAATTCGTTTTCTCATTTTCGATTATCCGAAGTTGTTGCGATTCAAACAAGTACGCAAATTTTTGTTTCGAACATTTCGTTGATACCGTTTGACGAAATTTGTTTCTCATTTTTAACCCATCGTAAATTGTGGCTTATCTTCTGCGAATGGAGTACGACTCTTTTAGCACTCGCATGAAACCGAGCAGCTATTTGAAGGCTTTGAAACGTTTCTTGGGCTTCTGACTACCGATGACAGAAAGAATCTGAGGGCTGCAGCCACGGCTATTAATGTCCTTCGTTGGTAGCTGGTGGGTAGCTAGGCGTAGTATAAATCAGCGACGGAAAGGCGGGCTTAATTAAGACACGTTACAGGGTGACGCTTCGTATCCAGAATGATCACTTCACTTAATATAACGCTGGTGACGAACTCGCTGGTTGTGAAAAATGGGTAATATGTAGAGTCGAATGAATGTCTCTGCAAGCCTTGACAAGTATCTGTACAATGTTCCTTTCCAACGTCCTATTTTCATTGACCGTAAGTGTTTTTCAATTAACAGAGTGAATCGATTATCGAGGAATGCCTTGAATAATTGTCAAATTAAATTTCATCCAAAATTTCCGCCCGCTATTTTAATGGTATAAATTTTGAATCGGCTACGACTGGCTCGAGTCGATATTTCACCCGTCAACCTTCCTTGCAATCGCCATTCGTATAAGCTTGCAGTTACCTATTCAATCTTGATCGGAGGAATTATCTTCACAATTATCGGCTTCGTCATCATCGAACGGTAAAGCCTCTCTGCGCCAGCATAGATAGGAACCTGCTTCTATTAATCGAGTTGAATTATTGCGCGACACGCCCAACGCTGAAGCAATGCAGATATACGCGTTTTGAATTTGACGTAACAATCACCTTTGGTACTCTGTGGCTTGAACCGAGTTGGATATTTGCATTAACGTAAATTATTCCATGGAATCAGGGATACTTCATCGGTAGATCGCTATCTCAATTATATAAACATCGAAAGTCTAATGACAATGCAAAAATGTTTTATTGCCATGCCAGGAGTCAGTTTGATTCTAGATTTCCTGGCCTTAAATTGCTCAGTTTTTCACCAGGAGAAGTATTTTTACAACCGTCGATGAGTTATCAGTTTGTTTGAAGATTTGAGTTCGTGTCCCACCGCTACCACCAATTTTCGTAATGAGGAATTCGACGTTCTTAGTCATTACAAAATTCGGTTTTACGCAAAATCAGACTGACAAAATTCAGCTTTATCATTCGTGAATTATTCTCATGTACAGAGTATCATTTTTATAAATAATTCTCAAAAGGCGATGAAACGGTCCAAAATGAGAGCGTCGAAAATACGGCGAACGATACTTGATCAAATCTAACGTGACGATAGATTCATATTCTTCTTTTATCAAACCCACTCTTTTTGTGCTTTTATTTTCCCCATGTAAGAACAAAATATGTACACTGACAGCACTGAGTGGTTGAACGGTTGTGTGCATCGGGGATGGAAAGAGGCACAAGACGGGTGGGTAGCTAGATATCCACCTCAAGAGCCGCTTTCTGCGAGTGAATAGGCGAATGGAAAAGGACCTACGAGGTAGGGAAGGCTGCATAAGCGTAGGTGAAAGAAGGAAGAAGCGAGATACGTGTAGGGACGACGACGTCGCCAGGGAAATCACCGCGCGTTACACGCCGACGGAACAGTCTTTGTACTCGGCTCCTGAAACTCTTTCGTTCCTATTTTCGATGACCGAGGAAAACTGTCGCGTGGAATTCAACCAATGTGCTTGCGTTTGTACAATCGTATTTTGTCGGCGTGGCTACGCCGTGAGATTATCGATCGATCGCAAATCCCAGACCACGTGACGTGATCCATGAAAGCGATGTTGATACTTTAAAGGCTATTGGTTTTGCGTTATGTCCGTTTAACGACGGGTATGCTTGGGAGATTTTTGTTTCAAATTAGTATTTAGAAGTACGATGGATTGTGAAAAGTGTAAAGAAATCGATCGAAAGCGGAAAAGTGTGAAACTAATTTATTTCAAAGTTCATAGTTTGTGTGTCGAAACTCGGTGAATCGAATGTAAACGGTATGGAGTTGAAATATTCGTTTGATCAATTTCTTCATGAACAAAATTTGCGTTTTATCGCACAAGTTCTTGCTCCCAATCTTGTCAAACAAGAATTCCATGACTTTGACCATGATGGAATATTATCAAAGGCTTGCGAGTCATAAGTAGTAATGTTTTTGCAATAATTCTCTTCTCCAGATAATTCAGTTTCTAATCATGATTTGGATACAGACAGCATACGTGTGCAATCGGCACTCCACGTTAACGTCCACGTTGTTGATGGCTGTAAATTGATACTTTGATACTAGAAGTGATTTTATTCTACTTTTTGAATTTCGACGATCGTTCTACCAACAGTCAATCTCTCAACGCTTTCCTCACTGCGGAAAAAAAAAAACAAAAAAAGAAAGAAGAACACTGCAATATGCACTGTGGGGAAAAGTTGGTTATATATAATAGTTTTTCTCGACTACCGATGGCGACACTTGAAATAAAATTTATCGCAGTTGCTGCTGTCGACATAAATAATTGGGGTTTTCATCCCTTTCCAAACGCATTGCATTATAGGATGGCAAACCCTCGGTCAAAGACCCTCAAGCTTCGGATATTTATTGAAAATTGACGTTTTTCTTTTTTTTTTTTTTCAACTACTACTTCCGTATCCGGAAGTCATCATAGCCGCAGATTATAAAAAACTTTAAAATCCCGGATATGTCAGGAAATTTCCTTGACCGATTGGACAAAGCTGTTTTGTACAGCTGCCTGCAGATACGTCGCGTCGAATCAATTGAACAGACCGTCTTAAAGTGGATTACGATGTCAGTCAGGATCTGTAACGTTGTTCTTTCCAAGGGATAATATCGCCACTGTATGAGAATCCGACATTCGTCAGTCTTCAATCGCTCGAATTCTTTCTATTTTTCTCTAATATAGTATAAAAGATGAACTTTGCAAGAAAAAAAAAAAAAAAACAAAAAACAAAAAAGAAGCTCGGTGCTGCAGTTTCGCACTCTACGCGTAACACGGAATAGAGAGGCAGATCCCCGCAACAACGCGTCGTGATTCCGAAACGTCGTATAAATTTCTAGATGGAAAAAAGACGCGGGGATCGAGCCACGAGTTGGGGATGAAAGGGCGGCGGAGGGTAAAAATCACTGTGTCAAGGGGACGAATTCTGGACCAACAGTCCCGGGCATCTACCTACCCACCTTCCTACCTTCCTACCTTCCTACCTTACTGCCTACCGGTTCACTGGCTCTATTGCTCGTTCGCTGACTAGCTAGCTGACTGCCTCGCTAGCTTCCTCGCTCCTCGGGTTGGATCCTCTCTCTCCTTCTTTCTCTTCCCCTCTCTCTCTCTCTCTATCTCTCTCTTTCTCTTTTATATCCTTCTCTCTCTCCATCCGCCGGGACAAAGGCGGACGTGCTCGGTCCACGGTTCACCAAACATCGTTTGTTCTTTCCGACCCGCTGACCCGTGCAATCTTTTCACAAATCCGGACTACACCATCACGTCCACGCCGCATCGTACCGTCCGGTTTACCTCGTCGACGGGAATTCGACGATGGAAACGGCATCGAGACTCGGATTTCTGCGAGCCGATTATTTCTAGACGGATTTTTATTCCGCAACGTATCGTCTATGGGAGCTTTATTCGGCTGACCGATCGACACCTTCTCACCAAAGCGTATCTACTTCGAAAATGGAAAGTTTGAAAGGAATGGAAATATATACGTGAAATTTTGAGGAATATTTGATCGAAATAATTCACATCCCTCGCCAAATTTATCTTTAACTTTGGGGATGAATTCGCATAGTTGGAGGTTTCTTCTGAAAGGGATCCTTCTAACTTATTTTCATACACTTGATTGTAAATCGATGCTTTTCTTTCACCCTGGATCGATTCTGTGTCTGATCTTTTTTTTTCTGATGATTAGATGATTAGTTCGCTTCTTCGTCTTACGGTCGTTTTCGATCGTAATACATATGATTAAACTTTGTAAAAATCTTCTCAGACGTATAATAATTTTGTATATTTTGTTTCCAATGATCAACAAACCTCCAGGTATCAAAAAATTGTTAAGGATTACACTTTCAGTTTGCAACAGAAATAATGTTAAATTTGTCTCGGAAAAGGATTATTGTATAATGCAAACCGAATGAAAAAGTTTGCGCCTATCTTGTTCTGAAATACCGAATGATTTGATTTTTGGTGTTGGTAAATTTATTAGATGCAGTCCTGGCAATGAAATGTGAAATTTTATAAAAAATTGTCGACTTTAGAATCTTTAAATTACAAATGCTTGAAAAGTCTGCAATTTTTACCTAGTAATTATTATTGCCATGACGTTTGATTGAAAAACATGTGGAAAAACATATTAGTGACAAAAAAAAAAAAAATCATCCACTAATTAACCCACTGCTCTTAGAGTAAGTCTGAAAAAAGGAGTTCAAAAAGTTTGAAGAATTCCAAAAATCATGAAATTGGATGAATTTTGTACACAATAATAAAAAAAATAAGTATCGAACACTTAAATGATGAAGAAATTTTCACGTGTTTTCTCATTTTACAAAATCGATGAACTTTCTCATGCGTTACGACCTTAAACATTCTTCGACTATGTTAGCCACCGATTTTCCTCGAATCATTTGATAACCTCGCGATTTAATAATCAGCGTTCGCTTAAGTTTCCTACCCGATAAACAAGCTTCCGCAATTCCGGCTGTCTGTGGCCCGATTCTGCGAATGCTTATTATTCAATACGTATCGATATATGACTGGATGCTGCTGCATCGATGCATCTATACGTGTTGTTCGGTGTTGCAGCCGCAAGCTGCGCTCGCGCGACGCCCGATGAATATATTCTTGATTTCACGAATTGTATTCACATATATATATATACATATGCATGTTGTATGTACACAACGTGTATGCGCATGCATGTATGGATAGATGCACAGAGGACAGGCCTCGTTTCCAAACGTATGGATTATTCAACCCTGCAGATTACCGCGACACAACTGTCCCATCGAAATGCATTAACCTTAATAATTGATACCTGCACTCCGAGCCGCTGCCTGTCATAATTGGCGTTAATGAATTACCGATAACATTTCTCATCCTCTATCCGTAATGCGCTTCGTATTGAGACACTTTGGATACAAAAATAGACTCAGAATAAACCAAAGAGCCTTTATCGTACCGAAATCCATTAATTGCTTAAAAACGAATGCGTTGGACTTCGAAATTTTTGGTATTTAAACATGTGCAAATATCGTAAACATCTACCAGACAAACAATTACTTTATATGTATAGGGGTACCCGATGTTTTGTAGGTAGATATAGTAATTTTATTAAATCATAGTAAATTCATCGTTATCTCGTTGTCAGATCTAAAAACGTAGTCACCTTAATTTCAAAGAATAAGACATATTTTGAGTCAGCATCCAGCAGGTAAAAAAACTGGAATCATTTGTTCATCCTGCAGCCTGAAGCGTCGCAATTGGCATGATGAATTTCAATTTATCTCACTGCGAAACGCGAAATCAGTAGAGAGGATCGTTGCGGCTGCGTTCGAGCAGCGGTTAAATCTGTCCGCTCTGTGACAGCTTTAGACACTGAAGTGTTTGAAACAAATACAAAAAAATAAAAAAAGAATCGTGTAAAATAAAAGGTACTAGCGTCCGATATAACGGGGCTTAAAATAAAGTAAAAAACGGTTGAAACTGCAGTTGAAATGTTTCAAAGGGAACACACTGCACTCGCGAATTAAAACGCGAATAATTAGTCACTCAGCTTGAAAACCAAGTGACCTGAATGACGATCGTTATTCATGCGATTTAAGGATCAAACGAACGGAATTTTGCGGTATCGACAGATTTTGTTTCTTTATTCGTACAAATGTGCCTCCGGCGATTGTGAATAATTCGGTCAAACTTGCGTTACGCAATGCAGATGATTAATTTCTATAACCACGTATACGAGGTGAAATTTTTTCATGCAAACCGATTACGCGATTAGACAATATTCACAATGCACGGGTCGTCATGTCAGGAAGTTTAATCTAATTAGTTTACAGTAATTATTGCTCAAACGCGTGGCCGGAATATTTGGAGAGCCCGCGCGTATCTCTTCCTCTCTTAAATAACAATAATTGTAAATCATAATGATCGTATCACGCTATTACGCTAAACTGCGCACAATCAAACATATTAGCGTCGAATGCATATTCGGAATCCGATTATCATCCGACGCTGCTTTTGCTGCTGCTGTTGTCGATGCTGCCGGTGATGGTAACGGTGGTGGTGGTGGTGGTGCTGCTTCTGCTTCTGCTTTTGCTGTTACTGATGAGAATCATTGACGCTGCAGTTGCTGCAGCGGGGCTCGCAATGAATGCATTCTATTTACCGCGGACACACAATCGACAGCTCGACCTATGCCTGTGCCGGCTGAAGCTGTCCTACAGCTAGCTACCTTGTGATTAATTAAATATTTGCACCCCCGCTATCACCGATTGTCCCATTTGACAATATCGCGGTACCCGATACGTTCTGTTCTCTGATTTTACATCGCGATCTCCTGTCCATGGTTTGTGTCAAAGCTTCGATTCGAACGTGGTTTTTCCGCATCGTTTCAGCATATTACGGATCTGATTTAGTTGTTTCATAATCAAATAAAAATACACAAAGATAAAAACAAAAAGGCAACATCGAAGGATGAATTATGACTCGCTATTAACTCGTTGATATGGAAATATAGATGGGAATGAACGTCGAGATTTTTTTTTCTCATTCTGTAATTACTTATCGCGGTGCAAATTTTATCCCGAAAACTTGCATTCAGCGACGATGAATTGAATTCGCTGAAATATAACGCGCGGTTGATTTGCTATTTGCTGATGATTCGTTAATCGAATAATGTTTTAAATCGTACCTAATTTAACAAGCGTTTGACTAAATCAGTTAGACAGAATTTCAAATGCGAAATTAAAACATTGGAAAAATCAATAAACGATTAATTCATTAAATCAATATTTCAAGATTACAAACAAACGGAACGTAAGCACAAATTTAAATGACAAAACGTTCGAAAAGTTTTTGACCTTCTTTCAAAATTGGAACAAATAGGTACGAATATGTTCGAAGCATTTTAATAAAGCGTCATGTACAATTATTCAAACACTCGACGAAGTAGAAGAAAGAGTGCAAAGTTTCTGAAAGTTTTCTCAAATTCTCTGAAAAAAATATGTCATAACGTTCGAAGAATTCTAAAGCGCGGTTATTTTCGAAACATTTCATACGTAGAATGGAATATGCGCGAAACAAATTTGTCCGAAGTGTTGATCGATCAAACTGAATAAAAAAAACGAACTTTACGTAGTTCGAGTTCTTATAATGAACCAATTCCCATTAGTGATTTATTCAAGATGTACCAATGCGAGTTCTGTCTACAGATTTCGTTACCGACATTTTAACGACATTCAAGCCAAGACAGCAACCTTTTTTCCAGAACATTCGGCAAAGTGTCGGTAACGGAATCTACATATTCATCTCAAGGTAATCGTTTCGTGATTTCAAGTATCTATCTGACAACGAATTTCGTATCTTATTCGTCAAGATCTTAAGAGTCTTCGAGAAGCTTAGATCGATGAAAATTTTCAGGTACACTAAAATATGAACTGACGAACAGTGTCCATACCGAGAGGTACCTTAAACTGGAACTTCGTTATTGCGCAAGGTTCTCAAATGTGTCGATGATAATGGCCGACAGACGTTTTAGGATATAAGCTGCATTTCCACGCTAATATTCATCGAACGATCCAGGAACAACGGGGCTATGCCTGCAATCGCGTTTCGTGGCTTCCGGATCAATCTCGTTACGTTCTGTCCGTTGTTGCAGGATGAGACAGACTCAACCCGGCGTAAGCAAAATCCCAATCACCGTTACGTTACCTGTAACATGATTAGTTTCCTGCACTGGGTGCTGCTGCTGCTGTGTTTCCGGTGTAATACGATATTGGCAGGTGCCATTAATTAACAATAAGCCAATTCCGCAGGGCTGTAACTCTGTCGCAGAGCAGCGATCCACTCCCGCGGGTATTTAATGGCCGATTTTACTCTTTTGCGTTTTTTTAGTCGCCCCGCATTGCAACCAAATTATTATTACACCCGGGCACCGGCTGTTCTCTGAGTGTATCAGGTTGTTCTCATTTTATGAAACGAATGTAATCGCGGTGCTTCCAATAACCGAAATACACAGAAGTAACTGATTCATTTTTCGAATCCTCTGCGATTCAATTCCCTGTATATTCGGCATCTTGTTGAAACTAGTAAACAAAGAAGGATAATTCGTATTAATCATTTCATATTCAATTCATATTATTTCGCATTTTATTTCCAATTTTTCATTCACACGTCTGAGCAGTTCGTGTTGCGCTTGTATAAGATGCGGAGACATTAGATTGTCGACTAGATATGAAACGGAAACGAAGAATAAGACAGTATTTATTCATTTGTGTATTGATTTTTCATCTATTGTTCTGAATTTTTTCACTCTTTATGATTTCTAACACTCTCATCTGGTTGCAGAGAAAATTTTCAACTAAATGCTAACAGAACCTTGTCACGATATCGATCAGTACTGACAAATAGTGCACGAGTCAATGAATGTCACGAAAGAATCTTAACCGAACCTACCACCATTTTTCGTGTGTAAAAAAATTTGAATATAATTGACATTGTCCATTATCTACATAACGCTAAATCTTTTTTGATCTCTTTTGATTTATAAAAAAGAAATTACGAAAAAATTTACACGTCCGACTTTCAGCAGCCTCGTCCACACTATGAAAAGCAAGTCCATTCGATCTCTCTATATTCGAACTGTTACTTTATCATAAATATGCAATTGACTGTATGGCAAAATATTATTCTATAACTTAAATATTTTCTCTCTTATTCTTCCAGGTAAGTTACATCCCCTCACGGTTGAATGAATAAATGTCCGCTGTATCAGCCGGCGGTAGATCGTAGGGTACGAGACGGAACGGTAGAGGATTTGGATTCAATAGGGTGTTCCAATGCCAGTATATACATACATATACACGCATGAAGTGAATAAGAAGAGTGAGTATGAAATCTATATTTAACGGAGCAGAAAAGCTCCCTTTACCGTCGTTCAGCGCCTTGCCAGCTTCGACTCCTCAATGAATGGAAATAAATAAAACCAGTCCCGATTGGGGGTGGGGGGTGAAAATAGCGGAACGTTGGGTGGCTTGGCGGTTAGGCAGAGGTGCCTTCAACGTACTTCGCACAGCCAGCGACCGCCAGGCGACGCTTTCCAAGATCGAATAAGAAAATGAGATTGATTCTCCTCTGTCAATAGAATCCGCCAAGATTCCAATATAGGTCGGTTGGCGGAATTGGTACGTTTCGAATTCGAACGGTAGGAATTTTAATACGTTTCAAATTCGAACCACCTGAGACGACGCGACTCGGTTCTCATCCAGCTCCAGCGGAGAAGAATAGCTATCCGAATAAAAAAAGATGTAGAGAATATTTCCTCTCTACGCACGATCGGTTCGTAATAGCTCACACACGGTCGCTGAGTTCGTTTCTCTCCTGAATCATGAACATTCGTTTCCTCAACATATACTTGACATCGTGCAATCGTTACTGGTTACTGGTCAGCCATAGTTTAAATCTCGAAACCATTTCCCACAACTGCCAAATACTTGGAGTGTGGCATCGGTTACATTTCTACCGAAATGATGATGAGTGGTAAAATATTTCGAACTCTTGAAGTGGCTTTCCGTGACTTTCGATAGTAACTACCATTATGGAAGTGCATTAAGAATGGAGTGTAATTCAAAAAATTCAAGCCCACGTGCATTTTTGTATACCAACGTAGAGTTTGTTACCCTGAATGGAGATCGTACAACTTTTATAACATACGAATGAACTTGAAACTATATCCTCAAAGTTACCTGAACATTTCGAGTTCTCTTACTGGCTTTCGGTTCCAAGTGCATACTACTGGAAAAATACGAGTTGGCGTACATTGTCGATTGAATGACTCTTCACTATCTGTTAACCGATTTCCAGTGTATATACACTGATGTTTGTCCAACGGTATACTCGTGACTGAATCATATTTGAAGAGCAGAGTACGATGCTACCGATACTAGGACAGACGATATGCTCTTAGCATTTTCCTCTTCAGAAAAAACTTGATGTAATTGAGAAGAAGATCTATCATTTAGTGTAAACTTATCCTGCACTGACTTTGAAAGTGATGGAAAGCCTCACGGTCGCGTCTACGCCGGATAGTGAAGTTCCGAGGGAAGTGGAGGATCCCTAAGGTCCTTCGGGTACTGTGAGGTCCTCTTTTCCGCCTCCCTTTCTCCGGGTATTTGCTTGTAGAAGGGGTCGCGTATTAGTTAGTGTAGTTGGGGGGTTTTGGCTGCGGCGCAGCTGCGGTGAGCAGCCCCGAACCAATTACAAAGAACGGCTGCGTTTCCCCGGTAATAAAGCCTAATAATCCCGATACAGCTATGGCTCCCAGAACTTTGAAACCGCTTCGCTAATGAGCGCGTCTCAATTAATACCTTCCCTCTGGTGCACGGGGTATTGGTCATCTAATTGATCGAGCCCTAGATCACTCCTTTTTGTATTCAACAAGGCGAACGGTGCTACAAGTTGGACGATGAACAGAGAAGACGAGCTGGGTAAAAGGTCTTGGAGTAATTTGTAGTTTCACAGTGTTTCGTATAACAGGTATCGAAGTTCTTGAAGACCGAGTGTTGAAAACTTTTTGTAAGTTATCGTTAAAAAGGTGGAAAGTACCGAATCGCAAAAGATTATCAAGACAGCTTTAGATCAGTTTCTGCCATGCTCGTGACGTTAGAACCGGACCTTAGAAAGGTTCGAAATTCATTCCATTACACTTTGCTAATATTCGTTTTATACGTGATCTTTAGATCCGGATATTTTATCATATTTTTGGAAAAGGTGGTTTGCCGTGAGAATAAACAAACTGAACATTGTGCTCAATTTGGTTAAATTTCATGGGAAGTGAATAGAAATTGTCGCGAAAATGTTCAAAATTAGAGGTCTCCCAAATTTTGGAGTGAAAATTTATATTTTCGTTTGCGTTGGACATACGAGTACACTCTTGCGGTAGTAATAGTAATGATGAGCAATAAAATTGAGATCTTTAGGATTAAAAGAATTCATTGACTATCACTAAAATTACAGCAATAATTGTAGAAATAAATTCTTAGAATACCATAATTCTTTTAAATTGCATTTTTATCCGTCACTTGATATATTTTGTATGTATAAAAACTGACTAGCAAGAAAATGTGGCGTTTGAAATGTTTGAAAACGTTGACAGCAAAAATTTCCGATCGTTAAATGTGCTTTCAAGTTTCTAAAACGACCAACATTTGAATCAAGGTAGCTTTTAAAAATTAGTAATACGGATTGAAAAATGGAGTATTTTCCGCGACTTAGTGTCCGGATCGTGAAAAAGATCGCGGAAGAAGCAGAGCCGTATCGGAGGTTAAAAATATCTTCTATGTCGGTCGAGCAGATCCCTAGAGAGCTTAGCGAGCCGGTGAGAGTAGGACGAAGAAAACTGGTGCCGGCAGCTGCTCGGGCTTTGTGATGTGCAGCCTCGGGGATCCGTAGGCATAACGTGTATCAGTGCATTCCCGTGACACCGATACAAAATACTTATAGGATAGGATTTTCTTGCCAGCTGACTCAAACCGATTTAACCGATCGTCGTCGATTGGCGACATCAATCACTATATACACCGGCTCCTTCGAACCCCCGACGCGTTTATCAATCACCGATATCCGAGATCAGCTTCTTTGCGCTGCTGGCAGCTAGTGGAGGAGAAGAGCATCGTCGACATCGCGTTCCTCCTCCTCCTCCTCCTCCTCCTCCTTCATCCCTATCCTTGCTCGCTGACTCCGAGAGTGGGTATCAATTGCCCTGCTGTTAACGGACCCTCGGCAAAAACTGTGTCGGGTGAAAAGTACAGCATGGCAGAGAGAGAGAGAGAGAGAGAGAGATCCTCGTACTCGGGGATCGGATTGCCTCGGGTCAAAGAGCCGGTCGTCGACGAAAGGTGCGCGAGCTTTTAACACCCGGCTTGTGGTCGCGAGGGTCTCGCAAGAAGACCGTTGCTGCGGTAATCCCCATGTCCACGAGCAACGGATTTCACTCGGCAGACGGTTGTCGACGGAGTTTTTATTCAAGAGAATTTTTGTCCTTAGCTTTGGAAACAAACTATGGATGCACGTATTCATCAATTACATGAAATTCATCAAAATTTGGTTTTACCTACGTATATCTCGATGTGTAATCAAATTTTCATAAATAAGATAAACGAATATTCACAAATAGCCAAATTTGAAATCAATGCTAAAGGGTGTTTCGTTGAGATTTTACTTCTTCATTTGTATATAATTAAAACGCTAAGAGACACTTAATTTTCGTTAGTGTAGAGAGAGAAATATCAACAATTTCATAAAAATTGCACGATGTGTAATCGTCGAGACAGTTCTGAACAATTATCCTGCTAAATCAATTTTGCAATATTGAACCTTGGTGAAAAGAGATCAGTGTCAAAATACACCGTGAATATATAATTAGGCCCACTTTGTTTTGCACCGCGAGATGAATTTCCGTTCTACATAAGACAGGAATTCAATTATCTGTGAACAATTGGGAGATAATTACAATTTACACATTTGCTAAATCGTTTTTACCGATAATCAATTCCGATTTCATTTCTCCGGCGTGACCATCTAATTTATGTGGTTTCGATTTTGGTCTTACTGGAGAAATGGGGAAGAGAAAATCGACGGACAATTGAACGGAAATATCTCGCAATATTGGTTCTGCAAGAAGACGGAGGTGAAGTAACGGGGGTGGCGCGTAGATAGATTTTCTTTATCTTGAATACCGGTAGGACACAGTTGCGGGAAAAGTTGCAATCAGACGGTAAAATCTGGCTGAACTTTGAGAGAGGGGTAAACGGTCCCGCGAGGCTGGTGCGCTGCACCAGCGGGGTTCAGAGTTCAACTTGGTTGTTATCGCGCCCCCCCCCCCCCTCCCCCCTGCTTTTCACGAAAAGGAAATAGCCCTGATTAAGGCCCCACTAGATTCCAATTAACGCCTTAATTAAATCCTCCTACAGCACTCTTA
This sequence comes from Neodiprion fabricii, assembly GCF_021155785.1. Classification (NCBI taxonomy): domain Eukaryota; kingdom Metazoa; phylum Arthropoda; class Insecta; order Hymenoptera; family Diprionidae; genus Neodiprion; species Neodiprion fabricii. The sequence continues at coordinate 24,052,301 of NC_060243.1, forward strand.
AACGCTCCCCGCGAATAACCTGCAGCCTAGAACGACGTCGAGCTTCACGACCAGCGAAGGTTCCTGGGTGTCTTGTACTTGAATATCTTTAACTAACAATAAGCCGCGTTCGCCTTCTCATGACTCACTTTTCAGGGCACCTCATCTCCCGCATGACGTACCGTACGACTAGAGATTCGCCGTCAAATTACCGTCTATTAATTATCCAAAATTCCATACATCCCCGCGACTTGAAATTTGCAGAATTAATGCTCCTCGTAAACGTCCAATTCCGACATGCACTAAACCTCCGTGTTACATCGGCGACTTAACTGCTTCCTCCTCGATTAACTTTAATACACGGTTCTCAAGGTATAAGTCATCTCGCAATCACACAACCAGGACGATTGTTCCGTGGTATTTTAATTACTCGCTTCGTTAAGCATCGAAGAAATACAAATACTTTTCAGACAAGAATCCTTATACTATTTATAAATTATTCCCGAAGGATAAGCTCGGCGAGTAATCCACTTCGGTCACTTTTTGTGGTTTCGATATTATGGATTCCTCGTAAAGTTTTTATGTGAAGCTCGAACAAGCTTTGGCAAAGAAACGAACTTCGGTATATTAACTAAATCGACGGGTTGGAAAAAAAAGTACTACCGCTGTTTCTATATTGTCATGCAGCCAGCCGGTTCTCGAACCTTGACGAACTTGAGATCGGATTCGAGTTGGACCTCTAACCGTAAGAAATCTGCATAGAGGTACACGTGCCCTCGTATCTCAACTCTAAGCAGATTGCGGAAGATCCTATCCTTCTTATCATAATCTCATTTTCACTTACACCCTTTATCCTGCACGTTTTTCCCACTCTTTATTATCCTTTCCAACTCCCCGGTGTATTTAAATCCCCTCGTGAATGGAACCGGGCGCGTGACACTGTGTTAATTTAAGCAGGCGACCTCACTGATTGCGAATACACGTACACTGCACGGCATTGGTATGCGTGACTGCTGAATACGGTTAGAATAAGAACGGGGAAAGTGGAAGAGTGGGTTGAAAGAGTATAAGCTTCAGGGTGTGGAGTCTCCGACTACGGACCATTAACTGACTGAACTGATATCTCCAACCCTCGGCGACTCCCGTTTTCGTCCTGTTCAGTCCCCCCTGATCTTCCCTGAGATAACCGGAACGACTCCTGATCTTCACACCGGAACGCCAGTGTAGCTTTGCTGCCTATGAAGTACTCGCCATTTTTCACACATGTAGATTCGAGTTTACTTTTCCCTGACAAGGTTTCCGAGGGGGCGAGGAGATGTATGCATGTCGTATCGACTACAAACGCGACTTTCAGGGGTGCTAAAGCGCGAATGTGATTCGAGATCAGTTTAATCCCCTTCGGTACACTGTTGTAGTTTATTTCGGATATTTGATTAACTCTTTTTACCGTCGAGGGCGTTTCAGTTTTCGTTTGAAATCAATGAGGCTGCAATTCACGATGATTAGCAGCGTTCTGTGAAAATGTATTTCACTTTATCCGGCTTCATGGATTTCATAATAAAGCTACGGATTCCATCAGAAAGCTTTATGATGTTTCTGAGAACTTGATTACGCATAAATTCAGGAGATTTCATCGCGGTTTAGCTTGGCCGTAACAAACACGTGTGTAATATCTTGTTATCGGTTAAAGCGAAAGGGTTTTTCAAACAAAACTGTCACTGGTTCTAAGAAGGTCAAATATGTACTTGAAGGTGATCTAATGTACCACATTAAATAACTCAACGTCACGTATTATATTCTCAGTGTAGGAATTGTAGCCTCACGTGTATCACATACACTTTTAGCCTGAAATCAACCATTTTGCGATATGCCTTATATATTCACGCTTCACGATTTCGGTAAGATTGCAAGTGTCCTTACATGGCTTTGAACAACTTTACATAGCTTTGAGTATCTACGGGACTTGAAAGGACCTTAAAGAACGTGATAACATTTCAAGTGACTTCAATTAGTGCCCGAAAGTGACTGAGAAAAGACGTTCCTGGCGAAAAGTCGTACAGTCGGAATCAGGAACGGTCGAGTTCTTGACTTTTCTGGCTATCGTGCTAGACCTTGAAGATTATACCTATTGACAACTGAATCGCACGCTAACCTGAACACCGAGGTTGTAGACGTGACGTATAGCGTACCATGACACAAATGAACAAGAGAGACTCCGCGTGCCGTGAATCGACGCAGTTGAAAATGAAGATCAAAGATAGTAGAAGAGCGAGAGGAAGTCGGAGAGATTCGGAGATACTTTGATCGTGTCTTGCCTGAGGCCGGCGAAGCGAAGCGATGCGCCCCTTGAATTTAGGAATAAGAAATCTATCTCCCGATACGATGGTGATAAAATCAGTTGAAGCCTGGTTCGGCCTCGCCGAGGAACGCGAGGAACGCACCCGACCAAGTCCCACGGCTTCGATCGCCTCGTCGTTTGAATATTCGAAACTTTAATGCGTTGCACTTATACCTACCCACCTAACCTAGGTATGCCTATACCTTGCAGGTATTGTACCTACTCTACGTGCGGGGCAAGATCGGATGGAAATAAGTAGCTGCCATTCCTGCATCGAGTGGTCCGATCGATTATTTAGGTATACCTACATGTAAGTCACCGGATCCTACGTACCAACGTCATTTCGTATTTATCCATTACGTTATGCAGCTCGAGAGGTAACTAGAAACGTAACTTGGTGCACTGGCACTGAAGTAGGCGAACTGGGAGTCACCTGCTATCAGAATACATGGACGTACATGGACACCTCTCGAGTAGCGTTATCATTGACGTGGCTCACTCACTGTGCACCCTTTTGAACAATCTCTTAAATCCACTCTACGGTAACCGCGACATACGAGAGGAAAATATTGTGTAATATGCGGCAGTGAATATGCTTTTTAACGAATTCCAGAAACATGTGCAAAATTGAATCAGATGTTTGATCACGCTATCAACGCGATATTCACGAATAATTAAACCAGTACGCTCAGTGTAAGTTGAATGATGTGAAAAGGGGAATTCGATAACTTTCAAGTTTTTCTTCGTAGGTACTAAACCTGTCTTAAGGTCGTCGTTTTGAAGACGGTGTCATGAAACTTTATTACCTGAACAAAGTAACGATTCTTGACGTTGACAGCATAGTTTCGGGTGTGTAAAAGTGGTTCTTCCACCGCATCTGTGGAACCGTCGTAGAAATCAGCTACCAACTGTTTAAACTTGAAATCCTTTCCGCAGACAAAACGATCGGATGGTCAAAAATTGTGTAAACCTTTGCGCTGCCACCTTCATCCCAATTTTGTTTGCCGCGAGATCAGGTACGCTGAGTGGTTGGTCGGGCAAAGAACCAGCGAGGGGATACCGGTTCGACCGGCTCTCTCACCGCTACGGGAGGTCGGGTCTACCAGACAGAGTGGAGGACGTAATACTCCTTTTTCCCCTTCTCATCTTTCTTGCTCTTTCTCTCTTGTTCCCTTCGATGCTCCGAAGGCTCCCGCTGAGACAAAGGAATCGAATATAACGCCAGGCGCTGCCCTGTAGTGGCTGTCCTAAAGCAGGGTTCACACTTCGAGAAACGACAATGAGTCGTTGAAATTTATCCACACTGCCAGTTGTTCTCTCGTCTCTTTGGATGAAAGATGAAATTAACGCTTTGAGAGCAGTCATGTATACTACGATTGTGGCGGTGGGGAATTGGTAGACGGCAGTGAGAGGTAATCGAGATATTCATTTTTTTCTCGAAATGCTCGTCTGATGAATACCCATAATCCAATGAACACTTTTTTAAAACTTATTGATAAATAATCTACTGCCTTTCACATCTATTCATCTAATATTGTTATTTATTCTCTCTTTACTCTGTCAAATGGATAATTACGGTAGTGTGACTAATATTTGGCCGTAAAAGTTTTTGTTTGGCAATCCAGTCCAGCATGAAATAAGTAACATGTTTTGATGTATCGAAACAATGGAAATGAAAAGGTACAGCATCGGAAGCTCTGTTAGTTATAGTTTGTTCAACATCTACTTCAATTTCGAAGATCATATGTTGGTTGTTAGTTCAAATGTCCAGATCTCTATGCTTTGGAAATATTTAACATCGATCGCGATTTAATATTTTGGATACCAATAACATGTCTGCTGTCTTTGACAGTATAACGTAGTTTTGATAGTGGAACCATCTCCTACGTATTTTTCCTTCTTCGATTATTCATTGATGATTGTACGGAAAGTCCATGAAATTCCGCTCATGATGGGCACATTTATTTTCATTCGTGTGTTTATCGTTATTATAGATGTTGTGATGGATTTCAAGTTAATGCAAGTCCTATTTTACTGGAATTCAACTCGATTACTGCTGGAAAAATCTGGGATCGACGTTAACAATAATTCACCCGCAATTTCAGTGCGTACGATTCTCATAGTAAGGTTGTGGTATAGTTCCTAATAGTTCCAGTGTGAGTAAAATATGCCATTACCGCTAAATTCTACGGTTTACGATTTATGAACAGTGATGGCCGAGTTAATGGAGAAAATTGTTTTCCATTTGTGGTCCGATCAAAGAAACATTAACCTTCGCGAATAATGGCGTGTCGGGTCTCTGGGATTGTCTCTACACCCGCGAAAAATTATTTTCACAACAAATTCCAACTTGGTTCGTTTACGGGACTTGCGGTCAACGGACATTTGATCTCAAGATATGATTTTTATAATTAAAGGCTTGGGCAAGAGTGCAAGTTGGTTAGAATTTACAAATGGTGGCGTCAACTTGAACCACCGCTATACGTGTAAGAGAATTCGGGTGTTTCTGGTACAATTATTCACATGAGAAAAGGGCATTAGTCGAGGAATGAAATGGTCGTTTAGTGAAACACCCACCCATGTGCACACACGTACGTCTAGGCAGATCAAAATACGCCAAGACGCCGTAGTGTTGGTGAAAAGATCTAACGGTACGATAGAGTAGAAAGCAGAGATGGTGACGTGATGGAGCAGGGAGAGAGGAAAGTGTATAGTGGGTACGATAAGCCAAGAGCGTCGTGAATACAGATGGACAGAGGATAGGAGGGACTAGATACCCACTCCTTCCCTCTCCGTTGACCCTAGGGATCAGCTTCGTCTTCGGTTGACTTTTGTCCGCTATACCGTATCATATACTAACCGAGAGAAAGATAGAGTTCACTGAGATAGGAAGGTGTAAAGGAGAGCAACGATCGGATGTAATGCTTGGAAGTTCTCTGATTCCGCATTTGAAAGCTCGCTTTCATTGCCGTGTTCTACGAAGGAATTACAACAAACTGTAGCTGAGGAATTCGAATAATGTCTAATTCAAGGTACTCTGGACAGTGTAAGATTTAACGTAACCGAGTTGCTTGTTTCCCTGAGGAAAATTTAAATGGCGTCGCGTTGTGTAATCAATCTTACGCAAAAAGCAGTAACGCTGCTTTGCTACAAATTATCTTGTACAACATAAAAACAGCTTCACAACTTGTATAGTTTTCAATTGTACATGATTTTTTTTTTAATTTCCGAACACGGCGATGATCAGATTTAGAGTCTCGTCACCAACGCCCTGCGGGGCGTATCTTCCTAGATCCTCTGCTTATATTACCGGTTTGTTTATGTCTGGCTCGTTGGCTCCGATATGCAGTCACGCAATGCAATCTCGAAGAGCCCATGAGAGTAACCATGTGTGAGAAAACAGTTCCACGCAAGTATGCATTAACAGTTCAAAGACTTGTTGACTTTTTCGAAACTTTCTACACGCATGAAAACGTATCGATTTCCAAGGTGTTTCATTTTTACCCATGCATATTTATACCTATTTATAAACTCAAATTCTGACGAAGGTCCCACTGCTCCAACTGTTGTACGACCCCGGGTACCTTTGGTACGACAAAGACATTTGTAAGAGTTATTTTTGTTGTTTGTTTAACGCATTACACGATTCGCCCAAAGTTCTCGTTCCAGCGTAGTGTGTTTGACCGATTAGGAATTCAGTTTCACTTTTATAGAGTTTGTGTGTATTTCAGCGTCTAGACTAGCCGGAGTAGCTAGTGCTGAGTATCTGTCCTTAGAGGTCGTCGTCACTGTCGTTGGCGTCAGTCAATTTATTTAGACACGCATAGGTACTTTCACAGCCAGCTGTCCGGGCCGAGAAACATCACGGCTAAAGTGCTTAAACGTCGATATTACGTCGCTTCAATGCCATTCCTCCTCGTATTTTCCGAGGGGTCTATAAGAGAAAAGCTAGAGACGAAGTCAGAGAGCAAGAGAACAACGACGAGTGGTAGAAATGTCGGCTATACCACTTCGCTTCAGTGTGTAGACGTCGCAGTCGACTGTCGATGGAATGGGGGAGACAGCTCTTATTTGAAACCAATCGAAAATTGATGCTCTAAGAGCTTATAGTACCAAATTGTTCAGTGTTCATATTGTCAATGCGAAATGCTCGGGCGTATTACTACAGGGATAAATCGAGAAATTCGAAAAGGGGGAAGAAAAATATGAGATGATGTGTACAGGGTTACAAGGTATTCAAGGTATTCGGGACTCTTCGAATTGTGACAATTCGTCAGTAAACCCTTCGTTTTCCTAGGCTTCGTGAGTTTCAACAGTTGCTAATGCCAAGTCTAGAGTTGAACTGAAAGCTATATAGAATGCAAGAAAAAAAAATGGCTTGAAATGAAGAATAAGGGTTTCGGAGGCACTATCATATTCTGTCTCCATTTTTTATGTTCTCAGAATCTGGTCTTTGCCTTATGAGCGTTGACGTGTCTCGCCAGACTCTTGCTTTCTTTGTTGATTTATCTTTACGAATCACGAACGTGCAACCGGTGTCTAAACGATGTCATTCATAGGTACATACATAGAATCTGTCTCAAACCAAGAATTATTGGAATCTTTTTTCGCGACAATTCAAGTGACAATTACCAGTAAACAGTGAGGATTACGAAAACAAAAGAGTGCGAATATACAGAAAGCATTTTCTCATAGTATTTAGCACGACTGAGAAATTTTTCTAGATGGGAAGTGTGAACTGAAAAGTATCCTAACAGTGATTTAAGGTGACATTCAACGTCTCATTGATTTCTTTAAACATCGGTTAGCGATGTCGGCTGTTGATAATTTGAGCATAAATGTACACGGTACGCTGTTAGAGATAATTATTTAGAACGCACGAGTAGTGAGCTCATCTTGTGCAGTTCACTTCATAGCCAACTGTAATCAGTATCTGAAACGAACTTTGAAAGCACCAAATATATGCAACATACCGGATGTGTCATGTGTAAATAAAGCAAAGACAGTTTTGAACTGTACGTGTTCAATACTGTGCGAGGACGCTAAGCTTTGGTTATCTGATTCCTAAACAGTCTTAGGTTCGCGTTCCACAGATTGCATCATACAAGGTCAGATTTTGGTATGGTAGAACATTTGGATCTGTATTAAAAAAAAATTTGTAGATACCCTTAAAATTTTATGCGAATTTCCGCCCGAGGTAAAATTGTGCACTGATATAACTTCATGGTATATATTGCGAATGGTTGTTCCTACGTCCTGCGGAGTAACCATATAAATCTTGTAGCTTATAAAACTTCCTACGTAACTGTTCGTTAGCGAAATGATTTTTCTAATGACGATTTTCGAGATAAAACTATCCAAAGAAGTTAATTAAATTGACCAACTTTCCCTCGAGTTGAAAGTCTGATGTGTAAACATCTCAGTATATTTTTTCAGGGAAATAAGAGCCTGGTAAACGCGTTTTTTGAATTCACAGTAGGTTGAAAATGCTCCAAATTGCAAATATTCAGTTTCAAGATTTTGTAAAAATCATTCAAAATTCACCCCGGTAATTTGGTTGGGTATCTTATGCTCGTAAAAGCACAATCTGATAGGCAAATCGATTTTTTTTTTTTTTTCAAATGGCCATAAACAGTTCCCGACAGGCAATCAACTCATTGTTCGACATTCTCTTTTTTCGTGACGAAAATTGAACGATTGACGGCAGTAGAATTGAAATATTATCTTTTTGTTTTGATCAAAACTCAAAAAAAGAGGCACAACTCAAATATTTTATTTCTTTGGTCTGAATTAATGAAATAAAAAGTGAGTGTAACTATTAACTACAGAAAGAAAGAAAACTAACTTGAAAGAAAGAATGAGAAAATTGGAGACGATGATGAGAGATAGATTCAGCAAAACGAGCATGCTTCTGGTGTGTGACTTATCCACCTGTAAGTAATTCGCGGTAAACCAAGCCGCGTCAGCTTCGGCGCTCCAGCAAAGCCACAAACGTGTCAAATACAGAATCCGTGAAATTTCACAGTGAAGTGGAAATGGAAATGGCAAAGAGACGGGGAGATGAAGAGAGAGAGAGTGGAGAGATGAGAGGAATCGCAGGAAGACCATAACGGCCGCCTCTAATAACAACTTATGGTCCATTATCACGACTGATTCGATGATTCGTCGTGGCTCAGGGGATTCGGGGATTCGGGGTGCCGAGGGGCGGCGTGAAAGGGGAGGACGAACTTCCATGCGGGCAGAATAAATCATTACCGTTCATTTAATCACAATGGCTTGGTCGCTCGTTTGGTCCCGGTTCGCGCATTGACCGAAGAATTAAGTCGCTCGCGCAAAGTCGGTCATTTTCACCGTCTGCAGCCATGCATCAAACAATTCTTGCAATTACCGCCACCCTCTGTCAACGCCTCGCCCGAATACCATAACTGTCTCCCTCGCATTCTTCGCCGGAAATAACCGTCAGCGAGGCGACAGGCTATCCGCCTCACTGATCCCTCTATTCGCTAAATTTTCACTTCGGAATATTCGCGATATTCGAAGTTATCGGACAGAATTATCGCTTCGAAAATTTACAGTGATTCAAACGAACAACAAAACACAGGCTACCTACGCTGCGGTCTGTCTAGTACTATATGCCAGGATTACCCTTCAGTGGTTCATGGATTGATGAGGGTCATGGTGTCGAGAAGCAACAGCGTTAGCTACAATATTGGTTCAGAGGTTCTTGTTACGACAACTTCGTTTTATGCTATTTTCTCCAGAGTTTCAACAATTTCGATCGAGAGTCAGCTTAGACCACGAATTCTTGTCATTTTTACTCACTCCTCAAGTATCCAAGCTGATTGCGAGTTACTGAAATTCGAATTCGGTACTATTTCTGGACTTGCAGAGTGTAGCCCATTGTGAACGACGCATTTATTAAATCCTGCCCAATGTTATCGTGAACAAATTCCTTGGAAGAACATTCAAAATGGTGGCTCATCCTGAAATGTAATTCACGTCTTTTTCTATTCGTACATGTCACCCCATGTCCCATCCAAATGTCAGAAATTGCAACGTACTCTACATGAGTCTAATTTAGTCGCATTATCCACGAATGTTCTTGATCGTACGCGAAACGCACTACTATAGAAATCACATCCCTTGGTTCAGTAAATTTGACTCATTCGCCTAGGTACGTTGGTTAAATCTGGCTGTAGATCTCCTTACACAGCTACAGGCTTAAATTTGTGTTTGTGTCTGAGCAGCCCCTTCGTAAGGTGTAATAATTAATTTAGAGACACTCGAGTTGGAGATACTGCTGCCTACCGTACAGTTTACCGGTTCGAGCGAAGCGCGATGCGATGGGTGTCTCTCTTAACGCGATATGAAAACCCATTAATATCACTTATATTCAGCACATGAGCTACTTACCTTCGTACTTCCTACTTCTAACTATACACATAATGCTGTCAGGCGTCGCCCCGTTTGTTCGCAGTCCTCGTCAATTAGTTTTAGCCCCCAACTAGACGGGTGGAAGTTGAAATCTTGGCATTCACATTCCTCAATGTCATTCTCTGTGCAGCTAATATTCTCCACTCTCACATATCAGTCGGATTGCGATAATGCTCATGACACTAATTAGGTTGACGGTGAGGCTGAAGGTTCGTTATATTTGAAAAATTTTGAACACCGTACGTCGTACATGTTTCAATGCTTCTGCGAAATTTCAGCGGTTTCATTTCTACTTTGTATATTTCATAGGATTTCGTTGTAGTTCACAAGATTTTATTCCATAGAACATAATCCCAATATCGATAGGTTACTTGGAGTGAATTAATGAGATATTGACAGCTGACCATGGTTCAATTCCAAATGATTCGATCGGTCGATGAAAAAATTGCCGTGGCGAGTAGGTACTGCATACAATGTGAAAATTTTTTCTCACAGGCAGATCTTCATTCCAATGAAACACTGACGACCAGCAAACTGTTGGTAATTACAGAGGGTTGTTCAGAATTGAATTTCGAACGACTGCCCGTCGCTAATAATCCAAATATTGAGCCACGGGACTAGAGGAACGTCCGGAGGGAGTGCTGTTCACGTACATACATATAATATCCGAATACGCACGGGATGTGTATATGGAAGTACAGAGGTGAGATTGTGCAATCCAGACATAATGGATGTTGTAAAATGTTCCGATAGTCCCGTATTCGGTAGGTGCAGGGGATGAAATTCTCTGGAGGCTCCGGCTGCACCACCGCCACACAATTTTCCCAGCGTAGCATCCAGCCCCTCGGATCAACTATTACCTCGTGAGGTAACGCGAAGTGAAATTAATGGGTCCACCCCGATGGCGGAGGCGCGAACGAAACCCACCCTAATCTGTCAGGTAGTTATTGTTATTATTGTGACGCGAACCACCCGGCGACGGATCGAGCCGCATTGAAATCGAGTAATTTCCTATCTTGCTTCTTCCCTCTTTCTCTTTTTATCTCCTTCTCTCTTTCGCAGACACTCACACAAGCATAACGTTACCTCCCCTAGGTGTATAGACTCAATTTGTTCCGAACGAAATTCAAATTCCGCTTCGTGAAACACTTTTCCCCAGCATCCGACATTCTCCCAACGCGATTTCAGGGTTTAAATTCCCTGTTTTTTCTTTTTTATCGCTTTTTCGTATCATTTTTTTTTTTCGCATGCATGGAGTCATTCACCACAGTATCTCATTCTGGATAAGCAATAAAATGCACGTTTCATCGGTTCCACCAAGTATCATTATCGTGAGATGATAATTTGCGTTGGGGTTGTCAAGGATATTTTCATCTCACTGCACGAAGAGTGAAATTCCAATTGAACAATTAACCACCAGTACAGAAAATAAAACGAGCCATGTCAACATGCCGTACCGTCATCATGCTGGATCACTACTTTGATAATGTAGACCCATTGACGTCGTCCTCAATACCTAACGACCAAGATACGTTTGATCGGAAACAGGAGGTGTGAGGAACTGGGTGTTTGTCTCGCGTCCCATGCGTCAGGTGGTTCCTTCAGAGGGTTTGGAGACGATAAATAAAAAATAAGAAACACGGCGATGCAGTGTAACCGTGTGGTCTACAAGCAGCTTCCTAAACGTTCAATCCATAAAAGTCAGTGGGCTCGCGCTTAGTCGTTTGGACGAGTCGTGGGTCGGGGTCGTGGGTCAGCAGGGGTGGGTCGGCAGGGTCTCGCAAACGCCAAATAAATGGCCCTCTGGGGACCGCAGCGATACCAACTAATACTCCACGACGTCGTATATGCACCAACCCACATCCACACGTGCCGCGATATCAATATAGAAAACTGAACTGGACGTGGTGCGGTTGCTTGTGTAGGAAGTCTAGTGCGAAAACCGTCCGGTCTCTGGGTGATATTGGGAGCAAGTGACTTATAGACGAAAACTGTGAGCAAGCCGAGGGTTGGAGGCTGCGGGTGCGTCCTGCGTCACTTTTCTCGGGTTACCCGCGTCGCTCCTAAACACGAGACGCACGCCGGCGTGGTTTATGGCCAGCGTGTGACGCGAATGCGAATGCCCTGACACAATGGAAACGTAATTTTCCCATTTCCCACGTTTTCAGTGAACGTATTGCCTCCGCAGTATGTCCCTTTCTTTCGCGGAGGTGGCCGACTCACCCTGGATGACACGGGATATCCCCTATTCTCGGCATTGGCTATATTGAATTCCTGCTTCCGCCGCGACTAGACTTAGACTGACTGACTGACTGTCTGACTGACTGGCTAAAGAAGGGAGACGGGAACACGAGGAGCAAGGCGTTTATCTGTTTGCAAACAGCATCTCAGGAATGTGACGACTAACTTTGGATTCAACGCTGCGGTGGATCGTCGTATTGCATATTTCATTCTCACTTTGAGTAGACGTAGGGTGATGCTTGGTAGGCACTGTGCGGAAAATTTACAAGACGCTCCCTTTATTCACTATTTTAATTACAAGGGTAAACAATAGCGGAGCATCAGTGATCGCAGTTTCATTCGGACTACAGTTACATCTGGGGTATTGTACTTGAACTTCACAGTTGTTAACTTGCCGCTGCTTGACGAGTTCTGGAGAGTATTTAACTTCTTAAGAATTCTAAACAACGATAACGAGATAAGTATTCCTGTAATTCATATCCCGCGGGTGTCTATGTCAGGATTTAACATTTACCGAATCCATCTCAAGGTTATGTTTATAAGAATGATGTTTTACTTGTCTGACTTCGGTTATCAGCGCTTGTCTTGACATGGTCGAATAACTTGTTCATATCATTATATCATAGGTAAAATTAGTTACTTGACACAGACTTTACTAGTTAGAAAATCGTAAACTAGAATTTTCTTCAAGAGTCACACAGTTGATTTCCAATTAGTTTAGTTAAAGATTAATAAACTGCAGACTCAATGGATCTCTGAAATTAAATCCATTGTTCGTATACTATACAGTTCTTTCGTAATTTTTTCGTCCAAATCATTAGTTTCGGTGTGTTTGGGAGATTGAATGAAAACGTATATTTCTGGCACTGTTTACTCTGAGGGGCTCACGGTAGCGATCGTGTACTTAAGATGCTAGCCGGTGAGCGAGCAGCGCGTACAATATGTTGCTTCACTTCACAACCCTCGTAGAGTTTTAGTCCGGCCCTCGCCCATACGAACTTTCCGTTTTCGACCTCACCCGTACTCTCTTACTTACTTACTTACTTACTTACTTACTTACTTACGTGCTGACCTCATGGTAGCAAGGGGACGGAAAAACGGTCATGGGAAAGAGAGCCCTTAGACCGTGACCTCCTCTCTTCGGTTTACACCCTCTTTTCAACCCCTGCACGCGCCTCCGGCCACGAGAACGTCGCTGATTGAAATCTTAGTGATTTCTGGGTTTCCTCTTGGAAATGGCGGCTACCCGATCCTGTCGTGTAAGCGAGGGACCGATCTTATCGGGTAGCTTTGTGAGCTGCATACGAGGAAACGTTATGGGAATGAGGGTTACTACCGTAATGTATACGCATGTGTATAACTTCCTTCTTCGTGGCCGAGGGAGCCTTCAACAGGAGGTGACAGGAGTAATTAGATGCGCATGCTATCTTTGATAAATTATCCGGATGAATTGTTATGAAAATTTCGCAACCACGTTGTAAAGGTAAGCAATCTTTCTGAGCAATCGCAAACGAATATTTATCGCAGGCAATACATATCTCAACTGCGCTTCAAATAATTCCTGTGAAATTTTCGGTATGACCGCTATCGGAAATAGAACGCGGATATATTCATGGAAATGCGATTTCAGGATCATGTTTTACGACCACCGGTCTAGCCTCTGACCAAATTCAGCTCCTACTTTCCACATCCACGGTGTGTATATACGTATATGCGATACTCACAATGAACGTGCGATAAAATATCGAGAATTTAAACGTCTGGCCAGGAAATTGCGAGCGGTACTCGCAGGAAAGTTACATTATTTGGAGCATTTTTCAAATGCTCGAAGTAGTTTCGGTATGTACCTACTTATCAAAATTTCTGGCAAAACGTGATCGAAACATCTGCATTTTCTCTCATCCGAATGCTACAATAGAACGGTAATGCGATGCCTTATCTTAACTGATCGGGGACACTGCACGTTGCCCTGCCGTCTGGCATTGTTGGATGTTGACATGCCCACATGGGCATTGCTAGAGCAAACAATGCCCCGATGCAAATGCACCCTGAAGCTTGATCCACCTGAGCATACGTCATATGACAGGATGTGCCATTATGTCTGAATTCTCAGCGTTCCCAGTGTCTGGATTGAATCGGTTGCTGGATTAGCCAATGATGCATAAAGCCCATTAGAGACACATAGACCCCATGTACGGTCACACGTGTATAGGTAACCAGACGCGGAATTTGCACAGTCATACATATACAATACACATATAATGACCAAAGGTCAGTTAGCCGCGACATTGTGCAATGATCGCTATTCACGATTCGTGCTACCAATTTCGGGCATTCGTCTCTCCTCTCACACTCGACGTTGATCGTTCCAAATGTGCGATTAACCCATCCCTGATCATGTGATTCCTCAATTAGGTTGAACCATGATCTCGATACTGACTGTGGCTTGGATTATAGATTCAGAAATCATTTTTTCACGCATGCGCGGGGCACGAGGGGTGTCCAGTGCATTGAATAACTTGAAACTCGTCAAACCGTCGATGGACGTTGTGATATTGAAATGAACGAGCAAATGACTTGTTTATTGATTGGTCCCTACTGCCTTGGTTGGAAAATTTGTTTACCTCTATTTACCTCGATACCTGTGATGACGGGCTGCTTATTGTTGTGCTGTGCAAAGTACGTGTGGCGTACAATGCCAGGTATTGACGTCGTGGGCGTCGAGTATGGTGCGCGGTACCGCGGTGGGCAAGTTCCTTGCGACCTGGCAACTTCACACCTCGAGCCGCATTGTTTTGCCGTGGTAAACTCTCCAGCTATTTAACGCCTCGCCCTAACCACCCAGAAGCGTTGAATTTCATCCCGCAAGAACCTAAGCGAGGAGCAAAGCCGGGGATAACTTTGCGTGAACTTTCCTGCCAGCATATTGTTCCCGACTAGGAGGGCCCCGTCTATTCCTTTGCTACCTGCTCCCTTAAATCCTCCTTCATGTCTCGCGTCCGCTCAGGAGTACGGAGAACAGATGGATGTCGGAAAAGCCTTTTAACGAAGAAAAAACGGACGAGAAATTAGAAAGAACTTCATTCGTATGATATTCACCACTGACTGTGAAGTAAACAGGGACTTAATTTCAAAGGGCGGAAAAGTGTTTGAAGCTTGAAGTGTGGACTAGAAACTGCCTTCGCAGTTTTAGCCTTGGACAAAAGACGCGGACCGAACAGTGGAGCGGACGACTGATCTCCAGATCACTGTGGCTGCAAATTTCTCCAACAATCGTCGTGCGAGACTAGAAAATGTGCGTGTACTCCTACTAGAACAACCGTAGATCGTCTCTCGCCTTTAATTGTTGGGTGAAAGCGTCAGTCCTCGACTCGTCGCATTGTTCGTATCACCCGCTGCTTTCAGCTAGCTTTGAGGGTACAACTGGGGTGAGGTTCTGAAGGGGAGGAAACCCATCCCCTGACTCCAGAATCCCTAACTTTTCAGTGGTGGGCCACAGAGCACGGTGGATTAATCTCGTAACTTACACACCGCGCCAAACGGACCACCCACCCTGCAGTCTCACCGATCTTTCTTCTCTTTCCTTGTATCTAACGCGTTTTATTTATGGACTTCGATGATCACGCTAGAACCCCACGTCTTTTATACACCTTGCCCCGAGACGTCGCGACAAATAAAGAACGGATTCAAGAAATTTTACTTGCAATTAGAAAATCCTATGCTACTAATTCTCTTTTATCTGTCAATGGTAGTAGGGTAGTGGTAATTTATTTCCTCCAACTACCAGTCTTTCTGCCAAAGTTATGCTAACACGAAACAAGAAACTACATAGGCGATCTTATCTTTGCGGTCGCGCCGTACTACCAGTCAGCCATTTGATGTGTACGCGCGTCTATTCCCAGATGTAAGTACAAAGCTAAAGTGATATATAGATACAATATGTCGTACGTGTACGTAGTTCCACACTGCGTCACTCCTGAAATAATTAATCACACTCCTAAATATAGGGTGGACAAGCTCCGACGCAGGGAGTACAGTCGCGTATCATAACCTGTCATTTGGTTCTGATAATTACCGGTTATTATTGTTGGTAACGATTCCTTAACGGGTAGAATCAGACAGGTATACCAGGCCGATAGCATAACGATAACGCTGCGATAACAACCCCCATTGCTCTACCTATAATCCAAACAAGTTTATCCCTAGCACCAACATTCTCCCTTACTGTACACTCTGATACGTGTCTAGATTCAGATTACGATCCTTTCGCCACTCAATGAGAAATCCCCCTTTGGTAGGCAGACGGGATGAGTTCCTTAGTTTCCCGCAACACATCCTCAAATGCCACCGCCCAAGTGAAATGGAATCTGACTCATAACGTTCCGCATCGTTGTTTCCAAATGCCAGTAAGAATTCTTGAATCTTCAGAACTAAACAGCGGACTTTGAGATATCTCGGAGCTACTTTAGCCTGATTTGATCTTGAGCCTGAGACATCTTGTTGTTAGAAACCAAGAAACGAGGACCTGCTCCGTTTTGTCAATATTCACGAAGTCTCGACATTTTAGATTCCGTTTGTTTTACTGCATGTACGTAGTAACAGCGAGTACGGACGTGGGAGTAAGCACGCATCAAGAATTGTCCGCTCAAAGCTAGAAATGCTTCGAGTGTAGTAAACGCCGCGGTGTGCATTACAGATGTAATTAAGATAGCCGAGGTAAAGCTATATCTGTGTTTACATGCCTACGCATTATGTATACACTTACTCACTGTCTCCACGCGTTTCGTGCTCTACGCACACGTACTTTGATTTTCTGTTTAAACTTCGCGCACTGCGTTGCATACGTCGCACAGCCTTCGCGTTACTACCATTGCGGTTCAGTTTTAATTCATACCACTGGGGGTTCGTAAAAAGTTCAAGTGTATTTTACATGCAACATGATGGTGCAAGAATCTCATTGGCTTATCGAAAATAGTTAAGTGCATTTTACATTTAAGATAGTTCCTCAGAAATTCAAGTAAAGATTAAACACAGGATCGCAGTATAATTTTATGAAATCGGAAATGCCAGTTTTTTAATCTCCTCGTCTATTTTTTCTTATGTTGACTAAGTCTTATGAAATCTCGACCGATCGACGATGTGGAAGAAATTTCAGGCCGTTTAAATAACTTCTTTCATTAGTAAATGGATTTGGAGTTGCACCGACTAAATCCTGCGATGAATGTAGGTATCGACGATGTGAGCCGGTGCAGAAATTGTAACTGAAGCGCAGAAAAGATTGTAGAAATTTGTGCAACGTTCCGTGATATAATCCGGTTCATTTGCGTCATTAGCAACTAGTTCAACAACCGTCGTGTATATGATGATGAAGTTACTTTATACTCGAAGCTACCCGGAGGTACTGTTTCGAACTATGAGAATATCAGAAAGGGACGATGCTTGCTTGCGTGGCATTGTACACAGGAGTACGGGAAACGCCAACCTTCGCCTCACGCCTAAATCCGCCGACGGTATCACGTACATACGCCTTGATCCTAAATAAACGAAACAAGTGATGAAGGGACTTTCCTAAATAAAGCGGATTGAATGGTAGTCTTAATAATTCGGACAGATGCAGCCTAAGGCCTGCGTCCTAAATATTCCAGGATGGATCCAAAGCACCTGGTGTGGAGCTACGGTGTTGAATTTCCTCCGTTCATAAGGTGAAGGGACTCCATCTCCCTCGCATTCTCGTCATTCCTTTTCTCCACACTCTGTTTTCGGCTCAGGATGCTTCCAACCTTTGATAATGCAGTACAAATAGGAGTGGATACGAGTCTCGCAAAAGAGACAGCGTCACCTCGAGTCTGGTTTTAGAAGAGACTTTATATTCGTTTCGGTTTCACTCGCCGCAGGAGCTCAGGCGGTTCTTCTCTATAGTTGTTATTACTTTTATCACCGCAATATTTTTCCCACCTGTACTCACCTCGGACACTTGCTGACACTAACGTATCTCTTGGCCACGTGTTGATATGGACATTTATTGCATAGTCTTCACTCTCGCCTTTTTCATGCCTTGTATCCTCTTACACCCTCTGATTTATTGATTGCTTGTCACACCGTTTTATACACTTATGGTGCGAGGACAGAAATTTTTTTACAGCAGTGATAAAACATTTGCTTCTCAATATCCCGTCCATGTATCCATCACTCGCTTACTTTTTTCATACTTTACCGCGACTTGGCCTCATTTGTGTATTTTAACGATTCTACGAACGAGGCGATGTTTGCTGTCGAAGTTTACTTCCAGGTCATAATCCCAACTCAACGATTCCATGTACAAGTAAATTATACCGCTCATTCGAAATCCGATAAAGTTTCTGAGTTTTTGGGAACTCGGATAACAACACGGTTTCGGGAATTGGAAAGTGGAGTTTTGAAACGTGGCGTGGTTGGCGGTCACTTCCGTACGAACAAACACGCGCAGCAGTTCATCTACGTCAAACGACCTCAGTGAAAATCTGGTTACACGCAGATTGTAACGTGTGCCAAAAACACAGTAATACAAATTTTACTCCGGCGTTCTCCATCGTGGGAAATCATCGTAATATCGTCCCCGTTCAGACATGTACTAACACGTGTGTATGTGTACGACGGTATATTCAGACAGACGCCTGCCTATAACCATTGCCGTGGAATAACCATCACGTTCCACATTGCAGTACATCACTTGCTCGTGTATCTAGTTCGAGGGCGGTTTCAATACTGAATTTCAGGTCTCTCCTTGCTGCCATATGGTACCTACATGGCTTTCACTACGTTTAATAAATGTCTTTATGAGAATTTCGTTGCGGAGGGGAATTCACTTTTCACTCACGGAGGGAAACTAAGATCTAAAATTCACCATTGAAATAGTGACCGAACTAGATACATCAGCGAGTGATGTACTGCTAGGTACGACGCGGTGGTCAATCCATGGCAATGTTTATGGGCAAGCGTACTGTTCGTTAACATGGTACAGTGTTTCGATAAGTATGCTCAACTTAATTCGCCAAAATTAAAAATTAAATCGTCAGTGATTGACTTGTCTCACAATAATGACTAACCGCGCGAGAGACGAAAAAAGCAATGCTCAAAATATATTGCGGGTAATGTAATTGTTAATCTAAATTTATCACAATGAGTTATCGTGGCTAATTCCAACGTTATCAACTTTTCATTTCCACCAGTGATTGTTACTTGAGATATTAAAATAATAACAAACAGTATCGTGTAACGTTTTGACCATATCGCGCGTGCGACTGTCGGACATGGTAGATACAGTCTGAGTAATTACACGACGACAGAAAGAAAAAGCGGGAATAGGTATAACGGAACAGGACAGCGAGAGTAAAAAAAAAGAGAAGGAATCGGGGTTGGTGGCCATTACCAGCACGAAGAACGGCGATACTGTTTGCCGTAGAGTTTTTCTGACAAGGGCGATGCTAATTTTGTTTGTACTAGCCAAGCTGTGCGTGTGTGTGTGTGTGTGTATCGACATACGTGGATGTGTATCAATAACTTTGGCCTAAACCTGGCTTAATTTCACCTTTCCACATTTCTGCAGGGTGTGTCAGTGCCCTCGGAAGCATTATTTTCTCATTTAAGCTTATTACGTTGGATCGGATAGCGCCGACTTGCCCCAACGATTCTTGGCTCTGCAGCTGCGGAACTGCCTGCCATGAATCGGTAATAGATACAATTATTTACCCATCAACCATTTCCCTCTCTCTTTCTTTCTCTTTTCCATTTTTTTCACTGGTAAGTACCCTGACCCCAGGGGCTTGTTACCGTCATTTTCCTTCACAGTATTCAGGGCGGTGCGTGTGTGTGGGTGTGGGTAAGAGAAGTTTCGGTTTGTGTTCAATGAAAGTTGCCAAGTGAAGGATTGCATGTGGAACTTTGTTTCTCCCTTTTGCTTGAGATAGTCATGAACCAAAGTAGAGCGGAATAAAACGCCGGTGTATCACGTCTTCTTACGTCAGGCATGAACAAATCAAGAATCGTGAAATTCATGGGACTCTAAAAGATACGGGGGTCACAATTTTTAAAACGAAAGTGACGGAGAGTTTGAACGTTTCATCGCGTATGTGCAGAAGAATTTCATGTTCTTCACAGATGTTCGCTAAAAATTACCGAGAAGATAAATATAAAAGTGAGAAAAATTGATTAACGCGTTTCGCAGAGAAACGAAAAAAATGTATCAGAGGAACAAAAGTTTTCAACTAGCATTCCTCTTCGGATAATATTCACCATTTTTTGCAAATATCGTACTTATAAATGGGAACATTGAGGGCGCAACTAGTTCCATGTTTGCAATGCAATGGGCTTTTTGCTTCAATCGATAAGTAAACAGTTCGCCTTGGATATGGTCGATTCTTAAGGTGTAAGTAAGAAAGCAGGGAAAAGAAAATTTTTGGGTAAGTCTTTGGGAAAGGGTTGTATCCTGGACTTCATAACACACATATTTTTGTGACGGCGCCTTGTAAGAATATTGGAAACAAAACTCTGTCACTAAATCGAAGGTGTTCCATCACCCTTCATGGTTACTGGTCGTTGCTACGCCAGGTGGAACGATTGAATATCATTAACACAACCCAAGCTCCCTGAAAGGACGTTGTACGGCCTTCGGGATTTCTATTGCAGGTATCAAATGCTAAAACTGCTAAAAGTGTAACTGTGACTCGCAGAAAGTTGGTGTCGGTTCACTTCCGTATCGATGATGCTGACTTGCGTTGTAGCTCGTACACTTATCGAGCGGTGCCGCTACCTAATAGCTACCATAAAAATCCACATCGTTTGGAGCTAAGGATAAATTGGTTAATGCATCAAACTAAATTAACGCCGGAGCTTGTGCGGACAATTAACGATTTCTGTACTTTATAGAGGCTCGCAGG